>NC_045987.1:5064797-5364797 GCF_010909765.2 Amblyraja radiata | reverse complement strand
TGTATCTGTATACTATGAACAGCTCAATTGTAATCATGTATTGTCTTTCCGCTGACTGGTTAGCACGCAACAAAAGCTTTTCTTTGTACCTCGATACACCTGACAATAAACTACACTGAGACTATTTTTACACTAGTATCAAGCAGTATCGTTGTGGCTTCAGTGTTTTTACACACAAGTCTCCCACGTGCTGGAGAGAATGGGGTCAATCTCTTAGGCTCAGGTCAGCAATATCTTGAATCCTTTCCCTGAAGCCGTGACATCTTGCGAGTCGAGTTCTTTTAATGAAAAAGGCAAAAATTAAGAATACAAGCCACCAAACACCAGTGAAAACCCTGTAATCCTTTTGCAATAAAAACAGAATTTGACTTAGTCCTTCGCTGTGCAAGTGGAAACCCTAGAGACTGGGCAAGTCTGAATTAGTTAATTTGATTTCTCTCACCATTCAATCAGTAGGATTAACGTTTTATTATATTATGGTGGGTCATAGTTCAGGGTTTGAATTATTTCATCAAACAATATACTCCTCCTAACTCCTCTGGCTGGCCAGCGAAAAGTTCCTTTCAATTTATATCTGAATTTTCAATACGAGAGCTTTGCATCCAGTTTAAAGGGCGGCAGGGTTGGGTTGTTGCCTTACAGCGCCAGAGACCCGGGTTCGATCCTGACTATGGGTGCTGTCTGTACTGAGTTTGTACCTTCTCCCCGTGAACTGCGTGGGTTTTCTCTAAGAGGTTCAGTTCCTCCCACACTCCAAAGACGTACGGGTTTGCAGGTAAATTGGCTTGGTTATAAGTGTGAAATTGTCCCCAGTGTGTGTTAGATAGTGTTAGTGTGCAGGAATTGCTGGTCGGTGCGGACTCGGTGGGCCGAAGGGCCAGTTACTGTGCTGTATCTCTAAACTAAACTATGACTGTATAGCAATAACATTGATGCTAATTGATCGTGCAAACTGATAACACAAAATTTTCCAACATTCCTCTTATTTTAGCCACTGTTTTTTTGGTCCTGTGACATGGTTTGCCCCTAATTTGTAGATCGAAAGGATGGCCAGAAAGGAGGATTAAAAACTATTGGGCAAGCAATTTGTTTTTCGTTTGGTTCTCTGGAGTTAATTTATTTTTGGCACATTAAGGAGAGAGATTTTTTTTTTGGTGTAAATTTTAATTGCGATCTTTACTTTCCAATAATGCTTTCAAAACGTCCCCTTGTTTGTGTCGGAGAAGCAGTTTTATAAATCTGTACAAAAGGAAAACAAGTCCTTCACGGCTCGCCACGGCTAAATAAGACAGAGTGCGTAAAACAGCGGGGCCCGAAATGAAGAAACTTGTTGAAATATCTCTCTTTGGTGGAACTGATTTGTTCTGCTTCGTTGCTGTAGATGAACCCAGCAGATGCTATTTTCACGATGGCGATGGCGTGTGTGAAGACTTTGAGAAGAAGACCAGCACGCGGGATTGCGGTCTCTACACGCCCAGTGGTTTTATGGATCAGTGGGCAAATAATGTCACCGTCTCACACCATGACGATCAACATTGCCCGGGATGGGTGATCATTGGCCATCCAGCTGCACCAAAGGTAAGAGTCGTTTCAAGTTGAACCTTTGCACGTCGCAAATGGTATTTTCTTTTCCGTTTGTTCAGTTCAGTTTGGACAAACCGCGTGGAAACAGGCCCTTCGGCCCACCAAGTCATCGACAACCGGCGATCACCCTGCACACTAGCACTATCCTACACACACACTCGGGACAATTTACAACTTTTAGCGGCCAAATTAACCTACAAACCTGTGGGAGGAAACTAGAGCACCCGGAGAAAACCCACCAAGTCACGGGGAGACTCGTACAAACTCCGTAAAGACTGCACCTATAGTTAGGGTCTCTGGCGCTGTAAGGCAGCAACTCTACTGCTGCGCCCCGAGTGAGACATGTCATGGATGGAACTATTGGTTTGTGGCCGGCACGGTGGCGCAGCAGTAGAGTAGCTGCATGACAGCACCAGGGAACCATGTTCGAACCCGAGTACGGGTGCTCGCTCTGTGGAGTTTGTACGTTCTCCCCGTGACCTGCGTGGGCTTCCTCCTGGAGCTCCGGCTTCCTCCCACACACCAAAGACATACAGGTTTGTCAGCTAATTGGCTTGGTATAATTGTAAATTGTCCCTAGTGGGTGTAGGACAGTGTTAGTGTGCGGGGATCGCTGGTCGGTGTGGACCCGGTGGGCCGAAGGGCCTGTTTCCGCGCTGATTCTCTAAACTAAACTAAATGATATCATTATCTTTTTTCTTTTTGCCTGAGTGATATATGACAATTGAACGACAGGATTCCACAGACGAACAATGATGGAACTACTGCCTTTAGAATAGGCAGATAATTTGCTAATTACATGATTAGTTGTGCCATTGTTGCCGGTGGACTGAATATACTTGCGTGGAAGTTCTTCAGTCGTTGGAAATGCTACTCAGTCCATGAAAGTAACAGCGTTTTGAGCTTAAGATAGACGCACAAAAAGCAAGATTTGTCCTTTTGGGTCAGGTTGTATCTGTGGAGAAAAGGAATAGGTGACGTTTCTGGCGAAGTCCCTTCTTCAGCCTGAGAGTCAGGGGAGAGGGAAGCGAGGGATATGAAAAGGTACAAAGGACAAAATGAATGAAAGGTTTGCAAAAGGACAAATCAAAGCCAGCAACAGCGATCAAGGAAAGGTGGAGCTCACACGGGTCCATTGTTGGCTGTGGAGAATGTGAATGGATAGGCAGCTTCAGCCTGATTTAATGTGCTGGAAGGGACTGCAGATGCTGGTTTAAACCGAAGATAGACACAAAAAGCTGGAGTAACTCAACGGGAAAGGCAGCATCTCTGGGGAGAAGGAATGGGTGACTTTTCCGGTCGAGACCCTACTTGAAGGTCTGAAGAAGGGTCACGACCCAAAACGTCACCTGTTCGTTCCTTCTCTCCGGAGATGCTGCCTTTCCCGTTGAGTTACTCCAGCATTTTTGTGTCTATCTTCAGTCTGATTTAGTCTGAAAGACGCCAACCCAAAATGTCACTTGTCGACTGGCTTCACGGATGCTGCATAACCTGCCGAGTTCCTCCAGCACCTTGTGCTTTGCACTGTGACAGACGATTTGGGTTTTGACAATTCAAAAATGTTTTTTTTAATGAGTTCACTTGAAGCACTATATAAGTTTACGCCCACCTTTAAACTGCAGCAGTTGCCGAAAGAAGGCAGAGGTTTAAACCAGTGAAAACCAAATTATCCTGACATAGAAATTCATGAAAAATTAGAATAAGTCAGGGTGGTTGTAGAATGATAATTTTTCCACTCTTTCCCCTTTCTATTGTTTTCTTTTTCTTGTCTTGCTTACTTCCTTCTCATAACATAAAACTAGAGGTTGTACATAGAATGGATTACGGTATGACATAGTTGGCACCTAAAATTAGGTGCCACTGTATTGTTTTGTATTGTATTAACTTCTAATAAAATAAACAAATTTTTAAAAATTTTTTTAAAAAAGAATGATAATCTAACGGGCCTGTCCCACTTACGCAATTTTTTCGGCGACTTGCCGGCACCCGTCATAGTCGCAGCAGGTCTCCGAAACTTTTCAACATGTTGAAAATCCAGCGGCGACCAGAACAAGGTACGACTCTTTGGGCGACTACTCACGACCATACAGGCTTCACCCCGCGACATGTCGCCAGGGTGTCGCCTGTATGGTCGTGAGTTGTCTCCTTAGTCGCCCAAAGAGTCGTGGCGTCTTTCTGGTCGCCGCTGAATTCTCAACATGTTGCTTGAACTGCTGAGTTACTCCAGCTCTTGTTGTCCTTTTTTGTAAACCAGCATCTGAAGTTCGGCGACCTATGACGGGTGCCGGCAGTCGCCGAAAAAGTCGCGTAAGTGGGACAGGCCCACAAGACATCCAATGCTGGAGAAATGACAAATACAAGTGCGTGCTGTGAGAGGGGAGGGGGAGTTTCTGAATGTATTGCGATCTCGTGAGAAATAAAGTTAGACCCGAGTTTTGTGACGATAAATACGAAAGAAAAAAAAACTCAGGCGGCTAATCTTTTGAATCGGAAACACAAATCACGTCCTGAGAATAAGAGTTTAAGAAGGAACTGCAGATGCTGGAAAATGGAAGGTAGACAAAAGTGCTGGAGAAACTCAGCTGCACCCGCGGAGTTTCTCCAGCACTTTTGCCTACCTCCTGAGAATAAGATCTTTTTATCGAATTTTCATGAAGCCAGTGCAATCACGCGCATGGGGAATGTTACACTTGTTAAACCGCTCCATTGTTGCCGACCTAGCCGGTGAAAGTGGTCTTGAACGCAATGAAATGACATGTTGTAAAATGCAAATTCCATCATTGCACCTGCAGGCAGTGGAGTTTGTGTTAGCTTTACAGACTGAATGTTTTACAGGGAGCTAGAGGTTGCAGAATGTTGAGGTGACATGTTAGAATCACCTGCTTCCTTAACATCCTAAACACCCTTCCGATCTTGTCCTGCAATGTCGCCACCTTGGTTTTAATCTCCAATTGTCTGAAAACCAAGACATGCCTCATAAAAGATATATTATTATCTTCATTACAGAAACGTTTGGATGGGTTTAAAGATGGGGGGGGGGGGGGGAGCACAGAGCTCAAAGCATGCATAACAAAACATAGTATCATAGAAAATAGGTGCAGGAGTAGGCCATTCGGCCCTTCGAGCCTGCACCGCCATTCAATATGATCATGGCTGATCATCCAACTCAGTATCCTGTACCTGCCTTCTCTCCATACCCCCTGATACCTTTAGTCGCAAGGGCCATATCTAACTCCCTCTTAAATCCAGCCAATTAACTGGCCTCAACTACCTTGAGAATTCCACAGATTCACCACTCTGACACGAAATACTGACACGGTTCCTGGATGTAGAACAGCGGTTGATTATGTGTAGGGCGGAACTGCAGATGCTGGTTTAAACCCAAGACAGACACAAGAAGCTGGAGTAACTCAGCGGGTCAGGCAGCATCTCTGGAAAAAAATAATAGATGACGTCTCGGGTCGAGACCCTTCTTCAGAACTTGATTATTTTCCATTCCCTAAGTTATTGGTTATATAATAAATAATAAATCCTTTATTTCGAACAGACTTAAAAAATAAAAAGCAAGTACGAAACAGCATACAAAAAACAAAACAAGAATATTTATATAGTGTCATAAACAATATCTATAAATAAATGAATCATATGTGTCCGAAAAGGTGCAGGAAGAAGCCAAAGCTTATTAATTCCCACCCCTTATTATCTAATACAAATTTAGCAGCTATAAACACCTATTTCCATATGTACACCAGATTATTTACATTTATACACTAATCAAATATTTGCAAAGCCATACAAAAAAATAAAAAAAGATATTGGTTATATACCTCTGAATAGAGTTAAGGGAGGGGAGGATTTGTTTAGACAACACAGTAAACAACGTCCCTGGAGTAAAACAGTGGATCAGGAGGCATCACTGGAGGGCATGGATAAGCGAGGTTTTGGGTTGAGACCTTTCTTCATATTGATTGTTTGAGATGCTGTGAAGATGGATCCTGACCCAAAACATTGCCCCCCAGAGATGCTGCCTGACCCGCTGAGTTACACCAGCATTTCGTGTTCAACCGAAGATCGACACAAAAAGCTGGAATAACTCAGCGGGTCAGGCAGCATCACTAGGGGGAAAGGAATAGGCGATGTTTCAAGTCGAGACCATTCTTCAGGCCGAAGAAGAGCCTCCACCCGAAACCTCACCTAAACCTTTTCTCCAGAGATGATGCCTGTCCCACTGAGTTACTCCAGCTTGTTGTGTCTATCTTCCGTTTACACCAGCATCCGCAGATCCTAAAGAGACACTTTGCGTTCTTTCCTAGATTCCAGCATCCGCAGTTATGGACATCTACTCTTTGTCCTTAGACCCATTGTTTTGATATTTCCACAATTAATTTAGTATCAGGCAATATCGAAATGAAAATAGCGGATTAGACAGCTCTCCATCCATGCAATATTCCTGCAATCATTTTCATCGGGCCTGAGAGGGAGTGAATCTCTGGAACTCCCTGCCACAGAGGGTAGTCGAGGCCAGTTCATTGGCTATATTTAAGAGGGAGTTAGATGTGGCCCTTGTGGCTAAGGGGATCAGAGGGTATGGAGAGAAGGCAGGTACGGGATACTGAGTTGGATGATCAGCCATGATCATATTGAATGGCGGTGCAGGCTCGAAGGGCCGAATGGCCTACTCCTGCACCTAATTTCTATGTTTCTATGTTTCTATGTTATCTATTAGATTTATTGAAGACATCCTGAGCCCATTAAATTGAGTAAAATTCTGGTCAGTGATTAAAATGTTCACAACTGTTCACAGAAACAACATTGACTGAAAGGCATGTTGAAACACTCTTATTTAAGGCTTTAATGGGTACACTGCCAGGGTGAGCAAAATGTTCCCTCTATTCAGTTGTTCCCATTAAACAAACATTGAATGTCTCGGGAAATTAATTGTGCTTGATCAAGCTGCTTTTGAAGTGTATGTGCCCATTAAAGAAGTGCCCTTTTATCTGGTATGTACAGCATTTGCCACTGCCTGCCCCACAGGGTGTAGTTTTGATGGCATAAATGGGCACAGATTATTTTGATCCCGCTCATATATTGGTAATTAATTGCAACACTGAATTGGAAATTAATGATTACACAGCGTATAAGCGCCTGCACAAGTGGAGTTGGTATTTGCCATATTAAGGAAGTTAGATGTGGCCCTTGTGGCTAAAGGGATCAGGGGGTATGGAGAGAAGGCAGGTACAGGATACTGAGTTGGATGATCAGCCATGATCATATCGAATGGCGGAGCAGGCTCGAAGGGCCGAATGGCCTACTCCTGCACCTATTTTCTATGTTTCTATATTGCAGTCTCTTGTTTGTGCTGAGTTGCCATGGCTGGAGTATCATGCACTTCACTGGACAAATACGGTGTTTCAAAGTGTGTGAATAAAAGACACTTCAAATATCGTTGACGGGGAAGGTGTTCAGTTTGTGTTTTAGAGATACAGCGCGGAAACAGGCCCCTTTCGGCGCCAACCAGCGAACCACCACACTATCCTACACACTAGGGACAATTTACAATCCTTTTAATCTAACCATGTGTGGAATTCCCTGCCGATTTGTGGAATTCCCAGCCAATTTGTGGAATTCCCTGCCAATTTGTGGAATTCCCTGCCAATTTGTGGAATTCCCTGCCATTTGTGGAATTCCCTGCCATTTGTGGAATTCCCCGCCATTTGTGGAATTCCCTGCCATTTGTGGAATTCCCTGCCACAGAGGGCAGTGGAGGCCAAATCACTGGATGGATTTAAGAGAAAGTTAGATAGAGCTCTAGGGGCTAGTGGTATCAAGGGATATGGGGAGAAGGCAGGCACGGGTTATTTATTTGGTACGATCAGCCATGATCACAATAAATGGCGGTGCTGGCTCGAAGGGCCGAATGGCCTCCTCCTGCACCTATTTTCTATGTTTCTAGCCAATTAATCAACAAACCTGTACGACTTTGGAGCATGGGAGGAAATCAGAACACCCGGGGAAATTCCACGGGGAGAATGTACAAACTCCGTACGGACAGCACCCGTAGTCTGGATCGAACCCGGATCTCTGGTGCTGTGAGGCAGCAACTCCACTGCTGCACCACCATACCGCCCATGATGGGACTGTTAGTGGAATTACAATAGACACAAGAATCTTCAGATGCTGGTTTACAAAAAAGGAACCAAGAGCTGGAGTAACTCAGCAGGTCAAGCAGCATCTCTGGAGGACATGGATATGCAACGTTGCAGGTCGGGGTCCTTCCTCAGGCTAATTGTAGTAGAGGGGAGTAAGCTGGGAGAGAGATGCAAGCAGGACAAAGCCTGCTGTCTGACCCACTGAGTTCCTCCAGCACTTTGTGTTTTTTTTTTCCCTGGTGAGTAATAGGTGGATACAGGTGACAGTGGTTTGATAAAAGTCAGGGTTGAAAAGACTGTGAGATAAGGAGAGAGGAGTGAAATGTAAAGCAGTGTAGGAAGGAACTGTAGATGCTGGTTTCAACCGATGATAGACACGAAAAGCTGTGGTAACTCAGCGGGACAGGCAGCATCTCTGGAGAGAATGAATGGGTGACATTTCGGGTTGAGACCCTTCTTTAGGTTCTCCACCCGAAACGTCACCCTTTCCTTCTCTCCAGAGATGCTGCCTGTCCCGCTGAGTTACTTCAGCTTTTTGTGTCTATCTTCAGTAAAACCAGAGAAAGGGGCATTGGAGGGTTTACTAGTCCACCTCCGCTGATGTTTAAGATGTTAATGAGTTTGTATATTGCAAAGGACGCTGGTCTTTCATAAGCAGTTTGGAATAAGATTGGAAAGATATTGCACAAAGACATTTTTTTTTTTTTTAAACTATCAGCTTAAAATGGTTGGTCAAAACAATATCTCTGAGGGTGGCATGGTGGCGCAGCGGTAGAGTTGCTGCCTTACAGTGCTTGTAGCGGGTTCAATCCTGACTACGGGTGCTGTCTGTACAGAGTTTATATGTTCTCCCCGTGACCGCGTGGGTTTTCTCCAAGATCTTCCATTTCCTCCCACACTCCAAAGACGTGCAGGTTTGTAGGTTAATTGACTTGGTTATGTATACTTGGTATAAGTGTAAATTGTCCCTAGTGTGTATAGGATAGTGTAAATGCGCGGGGATTACTGGTCGGCGTGGACTCGGTGGGCCGAAGGGCCTGTTTCCGTGCCGTGAACTAATTTCACAATTGCCTGATATCCGGGTGTGTTCCAACGCTTTTCGTTCGAAGGATTTAGATAAAAATATTTGACATGCTAGACTGATTTACGTTTATCAGGTCATAAGTGATCGGAGTAGAATTAGGCCATTCGGCCCATCAAGTCTACTCTGCCATTGACTGATCTATCTCTCCTTCCTAACCCCATTCTCCTGCCTTCTCTCCATAACCCCTGACACCTGTACAAATCAAAAATCTATCTCTCTCTGCCTTATAAATATCCACTGGACCTCTACAGACTTCGGTGGCAAAAAATTCCACAGATTCGCCACCCTCTGACTAAAGAAATTTCGCCTCATCTCCTTCCCAATAGAACGTCCTTTAATTCTGAGTCCTAGACTCTCCCACTGGTGGAAGCATCCTCTCCACATCCACTCTATCCAAGCCTTTCACTATTCTTCACGTTTCAATGAGATAGCCCCTCATTCTTCTAAACTCCAGCGAGTACAGGCCCAGTGCCGACAAAACATGGCTCAATGGCTTTAAAGAAATAACCTTTACACTGCTGAACCCACAGTCCCGTCGCTAGCTATCTTTTATACTCTTCCATTTGTATACATATATTTGCCTATGTACCAGTTTAATTCATCCACAGTGCACACATTGTTTAACCAGTATTTTATTTCTACTATCTTGCACTATGACCAGACGCTAAACTGCATTCCGTTGCACCTGTACTCGTATTTGTGCAATGACAATAAAGTTGAATTGAATTGAATGTTTAAAAAAAATATTGACCAATTGGTCTACTGAATTAGTCACTGCTTCAGTTGGAAGGACTATCAGGGGGGAGAGGGACAGGAATACAATCCCACTTCACAATATCTGATGAAATGTACACCCTGTTAGAAACAGGAACAGAGATATTGCCTTGCTTGTCAAAACTGATTAGCTGGGATATCTTGCCTGATGCAATGGTTTTTGATGTATCAAACCACTGGGGGCTTTGGAAACTGAGGCTGATAATGCAAATGTGCGGCATTTCCCCATTGACCTTGATGGGACTTTTCATCAACTTGGAAGTAAAAGCATTGCGGTAAATTCTGTCGTCTCCGTGAGGAACACTTGCAGGTGTGCGTCATGTTACGGTGACTCTTTGGAAAACAAATGTTACTCCAGCATTTTGTGGTTGTCTTTGATTTAAACCAGCATCTTCCCGCACAATCGATCCTACTGGTTTTGTGCTCAAGATAGTAATGTTATGCCTCCATCGTGGGTTGTGAGGTGATGTAGTAGGGATGTAACTCCCCTTCCCATTCCCACACTGGCCTCTCTGTCCTGGGCCTTCTCCACTGTCAGAGTGAGGCCAAATACAAATTGGAGGAACAGCACCTCATATTTCTCTTGGGCAGCTTACAACCCTGCGGTGCGAATATTGATTTTTCTAATTGCAAGTAACTCCTGCATTTCCTCTCTCTCCATCCCTCCCCCACTCTAGCCATCCAACTAGTTTTACTCTGAGCATTAGTCCGAGGAAGGGTTTCGGCCCGAAACGTTGCCTATTTCCTTAGCTCCATAGATGCTGCCTCACCCGCTGAGTTTCTCCAGCACTTTTGTCTACCTTCGATTTTCCAGCATCTGCAATTCCTTCTTGAGCTAGTTTCACTGTCATCCTGCTTTGTTTCACTGCCTGTATCAACTCCTTTTCACCTTCTCCACAGCCAACAACAGACCATTGTGGGCTCCACCTTTCCTTGATCATCATTGCTGGCTCTGATTTGCTCATCCCATACCTTTCATTCATTTGTTCTTTGTACCTTTCATTAACTCTAGTTTCCCTCTCCCCTGACACCGAAGAATGGTGTTGACCCGAAACGTCACCTATACCTATACAGACAATGCCCGTAGTCAGGATCGAACCCAGGTCTCTTGCTACCGGTGTGCCACAATTAAGAAGTGTTTCATTTGTGCCACGGTTTTCTTTATCAAATAAAAAAAAGACACAAACTGCTGGAGTAACTCAGCGGGTCAGGAAGCTTCGCTGGAGAACATGGATGGGTAATGTTTTGGGTGGGAACATGTAAGATTATTAAGGGTTTGGACACGCTAGAGGCAGGAAACATGTTCCCAATGTTGGGGGAGTCCAGGGGCCACAGTTTAAGAAACAAGGGGTAAACCATTTAGAACAGAGATGAGGAAACACTTTTTCACACAGAGAGTTGTGAGTTTGTGGAATTCTCTGTGGAGGCCGGTTCTCTGGATACTTTTAAGTGAGAGCTAGATAGGGCTCTTAAAGATAGCGGAGTCAGGGGATATGGGGGATAAGGCAGGAACGGGGTACTGATTGTGGATGATTAGCCATGATCACATTAAATGGCGGTGCTGGTTCGAAGGGCCGAAGGGCATACTCCTGCGTCTACTGCCTATTGACCCTCCTTCCGGTTCACGACCTGAAGTCAGGAATGAACCCGGGTATCTTGTGCTAACTCTACCGCTCAACTCAACCGTTTTTCCACTCCGTGCAGCCCTAAGTGGAAGAGACTCTCACCCAGAGCGCGTGGGCTGGAATGACTCCCAGAGACATTTCAGGAAATGAATGGTGACACTGCAGTGTAAAAACGGCTGCTCATCTTTTAACATCCTGGCTTTAAAAGAAAAACATTGTGTGGCTGGCGGACTAACTCCAATGCCCTGACACGACCGTCACACCAGGGCCATTCCTGTAGCAGCGAGACTAAGGGATAATCTGCCCTTTTTTTTGTTTTTTTGCCACCAGACTTTTTCCACAGGAACACCAAGCAAATCTTTAACCAATAACTTTGCCAACTGCTGAGACACAGTCCAAGTTTATTATCACAAACATTGAAAGCAAAAGAACCATAACAATCTGTGGACACGACAGATTCTGCTGGTAGACTTTTATGTTGCAGTTAACAAACTGTTTGATGATCAAGTTATAAAAATCAAGTGAGGTGAAGGGAACAACTGATCACTCCACCTACCGCACAAAATCAACATAATCTCTTCCAACAATCTTTAATTTGTAACTGTTTCATTCTCTCCTTTGCTTACTCCATCCCCACCCATGCTCCCCAGTCACTTCCCTTTCAAACATACTGAGAGGCCAAATTGCTCAGAGTCTGGCCAGAGATGTGAATGAGGGAGGTGCAGCAATGATCTCAGTAGAACTTGTTATCCAGTTTGCTAGTCGAGCTTACATAGAAACATAGCAAATAGGTGCAGGAGTAGGCCATTCGGCCCTACGAAGCCAGCACCGCCACTCAATATGATCATGGCTGACCATCCAGAATCAGTACCCCGTTCCTGCTTTCTCCCCATATCCCTTGATTCCATTAGCCCTAGGAACACTATCTAATGCCCCTGTCCCACTTTGGAAACCTGAACGGAAACCTCTGGAGACTTTGCGTCCCACCCAAGGTTTCCGTGCGGTTCCTGGAGATTTTTGTCAGTCTCCCTAATGTTCGAAAGTGGTTTCCGCTTCTTCTATGTTCCGGCGATTATTTCAAAAAATTCAAGACCGGCAGCGACTAAAAATAGGTTGCCGTTTTAAAAATCTGTCATTTTTTAGTCGAAGCCGGTTGCGATGCTAGTTGAAGGTGGTTGCCGGAGGTTGCAGGTGGTGGGAGGTCTTACCTTCCACTACCTGCAACCTCTGGCAACCACCTGCAACCTCCGGCAACCACCTGCAACCTCCGGCAACCACCTGCAACCTCCGGCAACCACCTGCAACCTGGAACAGTGAAATGCTTTTGTTGTGTGCTAACCAGTCCATACATACACCACAGACACAAAATGCTAGAGTAACTCAGCGGGACAGGAAGCATCTCTGGAGAGAAGAAATGGTCTCAGGTCGGGACCTTCTTCTGAAGAAGAAGGGTCTCGACCCGAAACGTCACCCATTCCTATCCAGAGATGCTGCCTATCCTGAGTTACTCCAGCATTTTGTGTCTATCTTCGGTTTAAACCAGCACCTGCAGTTCCTTCCAACAACATATGTGCATACACCATACATGACAATAAGCCTACACCAATACAATTAAAGATACCATTGCCAGTTTAAGTGTTTCAGTGAAGGTACATCGAATGGAAGCATTGACCTCCCTGGGTCAAAGGCTCTACCAAGTATATCTTGGCTGATATCTCATTAACGTTAACAAGAGGCAGAGAACACAACCTCAATCACATACAGCATAACCTCAGCATCGCCATTTGTTTATGCAACCACATTTAGAGCACTCACAGTAAATGAAGGCAAGTCGACATTGTATTTGAAGCAGTTGTCACAGTGAGGTCACAATGTACATAAATGAAGCAAGGTACCTCTGTACATCCTGGTGCTGTAGCCCCTTCATGCCGACGGCCGTTCGGTGTCTTGTTCCGTTCAAAGACGCGAGGCATTTGGTTCTAAACTCTCACGTAGCTTTATCCTGAAATAAAACAAATTGAATCAAGAGAATAATTGTTCATCCTCTGCAGTACTTCAGGCAGAGAGGGGGGGGGGGGAGAGAATGGAGAGGGGGGAGAGGTAGGGGGAGCGGGGGAGAGAAATTATAGGGGGGAGAGAGGGGGGGATGAGAGGGGAGGGGGAAGAGGGGAGGGGGAAATGAGGGGGGGGGAGAAAGAGGGAGGGGGGGAAAGAGGGGGGGGGGGGAAAGGAGGGGAGGGGGGGGGGGAAAGAGGGGAGGGGGGGGAAAGAGGGGAGGGGGGAAGAGGAGGGAGAGAGGAGGGGGGGGGGGAGAAGAGGGGGGGGGGGGGGGGGGGAGAGAGGGGGGGGGGGGGGGGGGGAGGGAGGGGGAGGGGGGGAGGGAGGGGGGGGGGGGGGAGAGAGAGGGGGGGGGGGGGGGGGGGGGGGAGGGGAGAGAGGGGAAGAGGGAGAGAGAGAGGGGGAGGGAGAGGGGCAGAGAGAGGGGGGGGGGGGAGGGGGAGGGGGGGGGGGGGAGGGGAGGGGGGGGGGTGAGAGGAGAGGAGAGAGGGGGGGAGGGGAGAGGAGGAGGGGGGGGGGAGGAGAATGGAGGGAGAGGGAGGGGAGGGGGAATGAGGGGAGGGGAAAGACGGGAGAGGGGGAGAGAGAGGAGGGGGAGAAGAGGGGGAGAGCAGGGTGGGGAGCGAGAAATAGGGGGTGGGCGGAGGGAGGAGAGGGGTGGGGGGGAGGGGATGAGAGGGGGGGGTGGGGAAGGGAGAGAGGGGGGGTGGGCGGGAAGGGAGAGAGGGGCGTGGGTGCGAAGGGACGAGAGGGGGGGTGGGGAAGGGAGGAGAGGGGGGGTGGGGAGAGGAGAGAGGGGGGGTGGGGAGAGAAAGGGGGTTGGGGGAGGGGAGAGAGGGGGGGTGGGGAAGGGAGAGAGGGGGGTGGGGAAGGGAGAGAGGGGGGGTGGGGAAGGAGAGAGGGGGGGTGGGGAAGGGAGAGGGGGGGTGGGGAAGGGAGAGGGGGGGGGGGGAACGGAGAGAGGGGGGGTGGGGAGGGGATGAGAGGGGGGGGTGGGGAGGGGAGAGAGAGGGGGGTGGGGAGGGGAGAGAGAGGGGGGTGGGGAGAGGAGAGAGGGGGGGTGGGGAGGGGAGAGAGAGAGTGAGAGAACTAGGGGTGGGGAGGGGGGAGAGAGAGTGGTGGGGAGGATGGATGAGGGAGGGGAGGATAGTGAGAGGAAAGATGACCAGATGAGGGGGGAAAACAATAAAGAGAGGAGAGGGAAAATAATAACTGGCACAAATTAATGCAGTGTAGGGCCATTCCAGTAGAGTGGTGACTGCCGTAATATCTGTTGTAAATAGATTACAAACCAGCCCCATTTTTTATCCAGTCAGTTGTTTACAAAATGTGATTTGCGCATGTTCCGGTGCAACAGCAGTATTGCATTAGTTTGCCTGCAGCAAGTAAATACACAATGATAAATGACTGGCAGTAAGTTATGAGCAATAATTCAATTGAACAGCACTAATGATGAAATAAAATCCAGAGATGGTTGGGCAATTTACAAATGTCACCAAGAACTGCAAGAATGAATTACACCCTCACACACACACACACACCAGCTCTGTTGTTGTTCTGTATAATATGAAGTGTTTGGTTTATTTTACAAGGGAAAAAAAATCTGTTCATTTTTTTCTATTATAGATTTGGAAACACTTCTTATTTAACTGGTGTACATTGGGCTATGTAATTGAAGTGGTGGCAATGATGAGTGGAGTAAATATGCATCATCGATCGGAAGACAGACACAAAAATCCCGGGGTAACTCAGCGGGTCAGGCAGCGTCTCTGGGGGGGAAAAGGAATAGGTGACGTTTCGGGTCGAGACCCTTCCTTCAGAATGAGAGTCAGGGGAAAAGGGGAATGAGATAAATAGACGGTACTTAGGACAAATGAATGGGAGATATGCAGGAAGCAACGATAATTGTGTGAATGTGGAGCCCACAATGGTCCATTGTTGGATGCGGAGAAGGTGATAACGAGTTACAAGACAGTGGAACTCAACACGACGACAGTGAAACTAGTACGATGACCAAGGTGGGCAGGGAGAGAGAGAGAGAGAGAGGGGATGCATAGGGTTACTTGAAGTTAGAGAAGTCAAGATTCAATCTGTTCGGCTGTACGATGCCCAAGCATTTGCAGTTGCCCCCGACACTATGAGATTGGCAAAATGGGGGGGGGGAAGATTTATACGCATGGACACAAACAATCCTCCATTATCAACCCAAGTAATATAACTCACCAGTACAGTACAGTTTCTAATACTCTTGTCTGCTGAGATAGGGAAGGAACTCTGTCCAAGCAGCTATTACAGTTGTGTAACACTCTGCAGTGGGGAACAATAAAAAAACATCGCACACAATTTTTAACCAGGCCCATTAGACCTCATTGAGTGCTCCCAACACTGCTGGCAATTGGTCAACTGAAAACCAATTGTGCACCTCATGTTACCCAGGTGGCTCAGTGCATATCACTGACTGGACCTGGACCTGGGACTAAATAACAATCAGAGGCTTGGATGATCATCAATGGACAGGAACATGTAAGATGGTGACTTTCAACCCCAACATAATTTGGGGCTACCCATTAGCACATTTGACGGGTCTTTAAAAGAAATAGAACACAGCAAAATAACTAACATGGCTCCAAGAGTGATGCAGTGTGGAAACAGGCCCTTCGGCCTAACTTTGTCTGTCAGCTATGTTATCTAGCCCTCGATTCCCCTATTCTGGGCAAGAGACTCTGTGCATCTACCCCATCTATTCCTCTCATGATCTTAAATGCACCTCTATAAGATCACCCCTCATACTTCTGAGCCCCAGCCTAATCAACCTCTGCCTATAGCTCGGACCCTCTAGTCCTGGCAACATCCTCGTAAAAAATGGTTAATGAACACTGATTCACATAATATTAGAGAATTGTTCCTTAATAATAATTAATGCTTCATATTAATTCGGAGAGAGATGGTCAAGGTTTTAAGATATACAACTATTAGAATTGGGCACCATTTCCCACTTCTGTTTATTGCACTCAGAGAGCATTTAAGTCAAGTCACGCTAAGGTTATAGTCGTTTGAATAAGTGCAGTGAGATTGATTGATTGTCTGTAAGATGCAACATGGCAACAGGCCCTTCGGCCCACAGAGTCCATGCCGACCATCAATCACACAGTTCAAACACTTGGGGCAATTTACAGAGGCCAATTAGCCTACAAACCACACACATCTTTGGGATCCAGAGGAAATCCACGTGGTCACACATAGAGCATGCAAACTCCACACAGTCAGCACCCAGGGCTAGGATCGAAGCCGGGTCTCTGGCGTTGTGAGGCAGCAGCTCTACTGCGTCACTGTGTGAACAGTGAAAAACTTGCTTGCAGCAGCTTCACAGGAACATAGATAACACACACAAAAAAAACATAAATCATTGTAAAATTACACATTTATGCATTTACAAAGCTACGGAAGTCACAACTAAATTAGTGGTGGTGTAAAGGACATGTTTGCATCGTAGAATTGTTTGCATTGAATATTTAGTTTAGAGATACAGTGTGGAAACAGGCCCTTCGGCCCACCCGTACACTGTTCTATCCTCACGCCGGGGACGATTTACCGAAGCCAATTAACCTACAAATCGAAACGTTTTTTGGAACGTGGGAGGAAACCGGAGCACCCGGAGAAAACCCACACAGTCACAGGGAGAGCGTACAAACTCCGTCCAGACAGCGCCCGTAGTCAGGATCGAACCCTCGTCACTGGCGCTGGAAGGCAGCATCTCTGCCGCTAGGGTCACTATGTTGCAGAAACGGACAGGCTAACTTTGCCCCATTTACTTTCTGCAGCGTATCTGACGACTTTAATTCGGGCACTTGCTGGCCAATTTCCAGGAGGGAATGTGGTGTTACCTAGTGTTGACAAATTGAAGAGGAATCGGGATGGATATTTGCCAGCAGGGGGTCCGAGAGACAGAATCACATAAATTCGGGGCTGAATGACTTCTTGCCTTTCTGCACATTCTTATGTTTCCACTTCGAGCCAGATGCAAGGTTTTGATAATCACGACAGTGACTTTAAGGCAATTGAGCAGCAAGGATTTTCAGGCGTGTCATTGATTTTCAAGCTTCTGGCTGCAATACCAACCCCCCCCCCCCCCCCCCCCCCCCCCCCCCCCCCCCCCCCCGACGATGGTGCTTCCCCGAACAAGAGCTCAGGTTCAAGGTGAAGGGGAAAAGATTTAATAGGAATCTGAGGGGTCACTTTTTCACACAAAGGGTGGGCGGTTTATGGAACAAGCTGCCAGAGGAGGTAGGTGAGGCAGGGACTATCTCAATGTTTAAGAAACAGTTAGACAGGTGCATGGATAGGACAAGTTTGGAGGGATATGGACCAAACGCAGGCAGGTGGGACTAGTGTAGCTGGGACATGTTGGTCAGGGTGGGCAAGTTGGACCGATGGGCCTGTTTCCATAATGTCAGCATGGTAGGTGCAGTGGTAAAGCTGCTGCCTTATGGTGCCAGAGACCCCGGGTTAGATCCAGACCACGGGTGCTGTCTGTGCGGAGGTTGTACTTCTCCCCGTGACCACGTGGGTTTTCTCCGGGTGCTCTGGTTTCCTCCCACATTCCGAAGACGTGCAGGTTTGTAGATGAATTGGTTTCAGTAACATTGTAAAGTGTGTGTAGGATGTGCAGGATAGTGCTAGTGTGCGTAGATCGCTGGTCAGTGCGGGCTGGGGGCGGGGGGGGGGGGGGGTGGGGGTGGGCAGAAGGGCCTGTTTCTGTGCAGCATCTCTAAACTAAACTAAAACATATTGCGACTAGTTGGATTACCTTTCGAACTTGTATAACATGATGGGCTGAATGGGCTCTTCCTTCCACTACCTGCAACCTCCGGCAACCACCTTCAACTAGCATCGCAACCGGCTTCGACTAAAAAATTACCGATTTTTAAAACGGCAACCTATTTTTAGTTGCGGCCGGTTTTGAATTTTTTGAAATAATCGCTGGAACATAGAAGAAGCGGAAACCACTTTCGAACATTAGGGAGTCTGACAAAAACCTCCGGGAACCGCATGGAAACCTTGGGTGGGGCGCAAAGTCTCCAGAGGTTTCCGCTCAGGTTTCCTAAGTGGGACAGGGGCATACCTTGCTGAGGAACTCCAGCACTTTGCGTCTATCTAAAGTTTAGAGGGATATAGGCAAAATGCTGGCGAATGTAGTTCAGGTAGGCATCTTGGAGAGTTTGGTTGAGTTGGGTTGAAAGGACTGCGTAACTATGTGTAAGAAGGAGCTGCACATGTTGGTTTTCACCGAAGATAGACACAAAATGCTGGAGTAACTCAGCGGGACAGGCAGCATCTCTGGAGAAAAAGGAATAGGTGACATTATGGGTCGAGACCCTTCTTCAGACCTGAGAAGACCTGTCTCTGAAGAAAGGTCTCGACCCGAAACATCACCTCTCCAGAGATGCTGCCTCCTGACCCGCTGAGTTACTCCAGCATTTTGTGTCTATCTTCGGTGTAAACCAGGATCTGAGTTCCTTTCTGCACATTGAGCCTAAGTAAAATCGGATATATTTACACCAATATATTTATAGATGCTTGTACATATTGTTGCTTGCTATGGTGGTGCAGTCATTTTATAATTAAGCACAAAATGTATGTAGGAAGGAACTGCAGATGCCGGCCTGTGTCTATCTTGGTGTAAACCAACATCTTCAGTTCCTTCCCACACTTAGAGATATCCAGCATTTTGTGTCCAACTTCTGCACAACTCTACGACTGTTTTTTAATAAGCCCAGGTTCGCTTGTGCTTTGTAAACGCTCCATCAGGATGCCCCGCCGATGGCAGTAATGTGTGTGCATCCAATGTTTTAAACAAAGGTTGTGAGCGCAGAAAACCTCGGGAACGCACAATCCGGTGGCGCGCTCAAAGCACCGATGGTTTTCCTTCTTTATTTGGTTTTGTATTGCAAATCGTCAAGTTGACAACTCCCTCGGAGGGTAAATGCACTCGGCGTTGCCTGCTGCTGACAGCTACTGCAGGGCCGGCTGTGATGCATTCTGTAACTCACTGGTGTGTGGATGGGGAGGAGTTGCATACGACTGAGCAGGTAAACAAATAATGGGCTGCAAGAGACCGCGTTTATTCGCCCTCCCGCAGCCGCCTGTAAACAGTGGCGTCGCAGCCAAGGTGGAGTTGCTGCCTCACAGACGCGGGTTCGATCCCGACCACGGGAGCTGTCTGTACGGAGTCTGTACAACATTCCCCCCGTGAAAACTCCTCGGGTTCCTCCCGCACTCCAAAGACGTGCGGGTTTGTAGGTGAATTGCCTTGATGTAAATGTAAAAAATGTCCCCAGTGTGTGTGTGTGTGTGTGTGTGTGTGTGTGTGTGTGTGTCTGTGTGTGTGTGTGTGTCTGTGTGTGTGTGTGTGTGTGTGTGTGTGTGTGTGTGTGTGGGATCGCTAGTACCTCTAAACTAAACCAAACCAAACTAAACTGCTTGTTGTGATCATCCCCTGCGGATAAGTGCAGTCACAGAGGGTTAAAAGCATGTCCTCGTTCGAAGCATGATCCTTGCCTACAGAGGTGTTTGAGAGGGAATGACAATATAAACATATAAACGGGGGGGGGGGGGGGGGGCAATTATCAGCTGCTCCAAGTGGCCTCTAAGGAATTACCAATGGTTAAAAAAAAATGTGGATTTGCAGCTTTAGTCCGTAACCCCCCCCCCCCCCCACCCCCCTCCTTTATCTCGTAAATGACTTGGAAGTCATCTGCGGTTTCCAAGGTATTAACAACAAACAAAACTCTGATTATCCAATTTTTATGTTTCTTGCGATTTGAATTCTCATCTATTGTCACCCACAGACGACAATGAACCTTTAAGGATGTCCCCACAGCACAAGAGCAGTAGTTAGTGAGGTGTTTGTGTGTTTGTGGGGATAGCTTTCCCATGCTACTCAGTTGTCAATAACTAATGCATAACAAAGTAGTCTGCCACCGGGACTGAAGGCTACCCAATCTGAGCTGTTTTGATCAAATAATTTTTCACATGAAAGAGTTGGAACCTGAATAGTGTCTAATTGTAATCAGTTTACTTTGGTCTCTGACAATCCTGGGTGGCCATTAATGGAGCACACTGGCGCATTTACATTAGAATATAGGGTTTTAAGATTGAGACACATTGCTTGGTATAGTTCCCCCTGAATGGGCTGTCCCAACAATGTGTGTGACAACAGTTCCTGGCATAAAGCTTCACCAGGAAGAATGCAAACTCCAGGCAATTGCAGACTTCAGAGAAAATAAGATTGGGATCATTCACTTTTAGTTTAAGTTTTTTAGTTTTATAGGTGCAGTGCGGAAACAGGCCCTTCAGCCCACCAAATCCACAGTGACCCCCACACATTAACACTATCCTACACACACTAGGGACATTTTTACACATACGCCAAGCCAATTAACCTACAAACCTGTACGTCTTTGGAGTGTGGGAGGAAACCAAATATCTCGGAGAAAACCCAGGCAGTCACGGGAGAACGTACAAACTCTGTACAGACAGCGCCCATAGTAGCAATGTTACAAAATTTTGAGATTTAAAAACTCGGAAATTAGCATCTTGTTCCCTATTGATTTTCTATGGACGTAACAAAAAAGCTGTGATCGTGGACAGTCAAAAGCCCATAACTTTCTTAAAAATTAAGAGAACTGAATGAAATTTTCAGTTATCATAGATTGAACCATTCTGAAACAAATATAAAATAATCTTACTTGGATGACCTGAAATTAAAGCATATAATTAGTTAGTTACCCAAGTGTAGCTAATTTCAAACTTCAATTACTAGATCTAAACATCTATCCATTTCTTAATAAATGATTAACATTTTTAAATAGCCTAAGTGTGCAAATAATATTCATAAATAATTCACAATAAAACATGATTTTTAAATCTCATTTACATTAATTTATAGGCCAAATGGAAGGAATTTAGTGTTCAATTACTGTAAATTAAAGTCCATTTTAAATCAGCTTTCTAGTGGGATCCTGTGAACGCGCTGGTTTAGAACGTTCACATTGCGGTAGATTTGTGCCCTCAAATGCCCAGAAAAATACTGCGGGATATAATGGGGCCAAAATGAGCTACTCGCAATATTAAACTTTGTATAAAGGGATCTTAAGAAGCCCTTTTTAATGTAAAAATAAGCTACATACCTTCTGTGGTTTGCTCTATGGGACCCTGACGGCTGTCGGTGGTCGCGGGTTTAGAGATTGATTTTTAAACTACTATAACTATTATCCAAGGCCTTTAAAACTAATAATAGCTTTTGCGACGGGGTCTTCCAGCGATTTTTCGTTAATAATTAACAAGGCTGAACATCTTCGATTTGAACAGCCTAGAGAAAATCGCGTTTTAAACCCGCCCCCTCTAAACGGCGCCAAAATCGCGCACACCCGCAGCGACAGATTTTCAGTGACGCTTCAGGTAGGCTTTGCAACATACCTACCCATAGTCGGGATCTAACCCGGGTCTCCGGTGCTGCAAGCGCTGTAAGGCAGCACCTCTACCGCTGCGCCACCGTGGTGTGAGAATGCATGGGAACTGCAAGGTAAAGACTTTAGAGAAACAGGCCCTTCAGCCCACCGGGTCCGCGCTGACCAGCGACCACCCCCCACGCTAACACTATCTACACAATAAGGACATGTAGGTTAAAGAAAACAAAAAAAAAACTGCAATATACTGAGATCGAAAAATGATTCTTTCAAATACACCAACCCTGTTTTATTCTGCCCACCTTCACTCCATCACCCCTATAGATTCTACCACTTACTTCCACACACGTGTGGGTTAGTATAACCTATCGACCCCTCACCTGTATCCACCTATCACTCATCAAGCTTTGTCCTGCCCCTTCCCTCCAGTTTCCCCCCCACCCCACACCCACCACCATCAGTCTGAAGATGGATCCCAACCTGAAATGTGGCACTGCTCTCTCTCCCCATCCCCCCACTCGTAACAAGGGCAGAATCCCCCTAGTCCTCACCTTCCACCCTACCAGCCGTCACGTACAACAAATAATCCTCCGTCATCTTCGCTATCTCCAACGTGACCCCACCACATGCCACATCTTCCCATCTCCTTCCCTGTCTGCTTTCTGCAGAGACCGCTCCCTCCATAACTCCCTGGTCAATTCGTCCCTTCCCCACCCGCCATGGACTCGGTGTCGCAGAAGATCCCGTTTTCATGCTGCTTGGCTACATGAGAGGAAAGTTGTCTTCCTCTTCTTTCGTGTGTCGTCGTGCACAGCCTCCTTGGTCTATTTGATCTTCCGTTTGTGCATGTCGAGTTGATTGCATTAGTCGAAACAGGGCGGACCACGTGAAGGTTGCAACCTTCCACCCCAGAGGAAAGTTGCCAATTTGTACACAACCAAGTCTCACAAAGAGTGAGCAAAAACACAAAGTGCCGGAGAAACTCAGTGGGTCAGGCAGCATCTGAGAAGGGAATGGGCAGGCTATGTTTTTAGGACACAAAGAGTGATGTGGCTTACAAACAGGTCATTTGCTAGAATAATGTTTATTGATCCATCGACGTTGCTCAGGAGTGCGGCGAAATGTCTCTCGCATTCTTCTTTGCATGTTGTTTCAGCGGAACTGAGAATAAAAACGTTTTGCATTTCTGTAGCACCTTTTCACATCCCATTCAGGATGTCCAGAGGCAAGTTACAATCAAGGTGACTGACTTGGCAAATGAAATTCCTCGTATGTTGCAAAACATACTTGGCTAATAAAGTATGATTGTGATTGTGATCATGTATTTCTGAAGCGTAGTCATCTTGTAGGAAACATGACAAAAAATGTATATGGAACAAATTTCAGGGTGGTACAGCGGTAGAGTTGCTGCCTTACAGCGCCAGAGACTCAAGTTCGATCTTGACTATCCTGGGTGCTGTATGTGCGGAGTTCGCACGTTCCGCCCATGACCGCTTGGGTTTTCTCCGGGTACTCCGGTTTCCTCCCACATATCAGAGACATGACGGCTTGTAGGTTAATTGGCTTCTGTAAATTGTCCCTAGTGTGTTGGGTAGAACTAGTGTACGGGCGATCGTTGGTCCGCAGGGACTCGGTGGGCTGTAGGGCCTGTTTCCATGCTGTGTCTCTGAAACTAAACTAAACTAAATTTAATTAAACTCCAAACAAAAATAGTGACGTTGACCATCTGTTTCAGAAATGCTGACCGGGATTTGTTTAATTCTCACAACCCTGCAGAAGTAACATCTCAATTAATCCACAGTATCGAATTTTGTCAACAAATGGAATTTTTGACCAAACCTAAACTCCCCTGCCTCATTCTAACCCTCTTAAAAATTACGCTTGTGAAAGGATAATCTTTGCACTCAGTTATTTTCAGCGCTGTTCTCAAGTTGATGGCGTAACTTTAAACCCAAGTTATTTTCAGTTCAAATCGAGTTTCCAAATGGCACTTTCTTCTAATTAAATAAGACCTAAATGACAGTCCAGACCCCAGCAATGACCACAGTCAACATGAGACAATAGAAGCAGGAGACTGGCACTTGACCCGTCAAGCCTGTTCCACGGGCGATATAATCATGGCTGAGGTGACCTATACCCCATCTCTGGGGATCACATCCCTAAGTGTTCTTTACTATTTTGCCATAATGGGCAGCACGGTGGCGCAGCGGTAGAGCAACTGCCTCACAGCGCCAGAGACCCAGGTTCGATTCTGACTACGGGTGCTGTCTGTACGGAGTTTGCACGTTCTCCCCGTGATCTGCGTGGATTTTCTCCGAGATCCACGGTTTCCTCCCACACTCCAAAGACGTACAGGTTTGTAGGATAATTTATCTGTTTATCAGTTGTGTTTATTGTCACGTGTACTCGAGGTACAGTGAAAAACTTTTGTTGCATGCTAGCCAGCCTGCAGAAAGACAATACATGATTACAATTGAACCATTTACAGTGTATAGA
The DNA here is from genome assembly GCF_010909765.2 of Amblyraja radiata. Taxonomy (NCBI): domain Eukaryota; kingdom Metazoa; phylum Chordata; class Chondrichthyes; order Rajiformes; family Rajidae; genus Amblyraja; species Amblyraja radiata. Next base: position 5,340,559 of record NC_045987.1, on the reverse strand, counting down.
TACATGAGTAACATATAGATGATACAAAGTCCAATGAAGGGTAGTCTGAGGGTCACCAAAGAGGTAGATAGTTGAATTGGCTTGGCAAAGTGGGAAAATTGGTTTGGTATAAGTGTAAATTGTCCCTAGTGTGTGCAGGATAGTGTTAATGTACGGGGATCGCTGGTCGGTGCGGACTCGGTGGGACGAAGGGCCTGTTTCCGTGCAGTATCTCCAAACTAAACTGAAATTAAACTAAATACCTTCCTCCTTCTCATAATCCCATGCTGCCTATGTTGAGATTCTCCTGCCATGAGGAATGTTTTCCTACTCTCTGTCCTATCTGCATTCTGATTCCCCTGGGAAAAATGGACAAAAAGTTCACTGAAAATCCAGTGTTATTTCCACCCTCCCCCCCATGGGATAACATTAGGGCACCATCCATACTGACAGGAGTTTCCCAAGAGCTGGATGGCACAAGGGCACAACGGTAAAGCTGCCGCGAGTCCACACCAACCAGCGATCCCCGCACATCAACACTACCTTACACACACTGGGGACAATTTCACATTCATACCAAGCCAATTAACCTATAAACCTGTACACCTTTGGATTGTGGAAGGAAACCGATGATCTTGGAGAAAACCCACGCAGGTCACGGGGAGAACGTACAAACTCCGTACAGACAGCACCCGTGGTTGTGCTGGAACCCTGGTCTCTAGTGCTGTAAGGAGGTAGCTCTATCTCTATGCCACCGGGACCGGGCCGCCCTAGAGGGGACTTGAGGAGGAACATTTACACCCCGGGGGTGAGGGGGGTGTCTGGAAACTGGAATACATGAGGAGGTAAAGGAGTCATGCACTCTCACAATATTTAATGTATCTTGGCAAGCGCATGCCATTACCAAAGCAATAATGAATCATGGAAGCGCATGCCATTAACAAGGCATAATGAACCATGGACCCTGAACCATGGAACCATGAACCACAGAGCGAGAGATAGATCAGCCATGACTGAATGGCGGAGTAGACTTGATGGGCCGAATGGCCTAATTCTGCACCTCCAGCATTTTAAACCATGGTGGTCTTATGATGACCCAATGTTAGTCAGTGGGATAGTAAGAAATGGGTAACACTAGTTGGTGTAGACATGTGGACTGAATACCTGTTTCTATGCTGTATGACTCCATGCCACTGGGGCTGATGCAAATGTTATTTGAAATGAAACATTACTGAGCTTACAGTAGAAACTGCAGATGCTGGTATTCACCAAAGATAGACACAAAAAGCTGGAGTAACTCAGCGGACAGGCAGCATCCCTGGAGAGAAGGAATGGGTGACGTTTCGGGTCAAGATCCTATAAATTCTCTGGAGAAATAGTTAGGCGACGTTTCGGGTCGAGACGCTTCCCGAAATGTCACCTATTCCTTTTCTCCAGAGATACTGTCTGACCCGCTGAGTTTCACCAGCTTTTTGTGTCTATCTTTGGTTTAAACCAGCACCCGCAGTTCCTTCCTGCACATTAATTGTGACAAACCCCGTTATAGAGTCATACGGAGTGATACAGCGTGGAAACAGGCCCTTCGGCCCAACTTGCCTACACCGGCCAACATGTCCCAGCTACAATAGTCACATTGACTTGAGTACACTGTTCCCCCCATACAATTAATAATGGGACAGTTAAATCATGGGAACTTGCAGATTTTAAGGTATGACTCCTTTTGGAGGGTTAACATGATTTCATTAATGGGTCATTAACCCAAAATAAAAAGAGCCATTCTCCTATTGTTCTTCCCATGAAGGCATCCGACCTTCATGGTTTAAAATCCAATTATGGACCCTCATTCCCCCCCTTCTTCAGAATGTATTTTGCTGCAGACTGCCTTGTGTTGCGTTTGACACCAGCTTATGAAACCCTCGTTAAAACGCACACCTTGTTACAAGATACAAATCATGTAATTGCAAGGGACCACAGTCTAAGTGCTGGCCAAGTGTCTTTAATGGAATTTAAACCCCCAAATCCGGAATCAAACGCTGTGCAGCAATAAAAGGGCGCAGGAATGAACAAAAGGTTTGCATTTGACAGCCCTCTTTAAAAGGAATTTATTGGCTTGCTCTGTATCTCCACATACCCAGAAAGCGTGCAAGTTTGGTAGTAAAAAGTAAAACACCGCTTCTGGGTGGCTGGATACCAAACGGAACATGTGAAAGCACCCCGAATAAATAGTAAATCACGAGAATTATTAATGCCTCTTTTGGGTGCTGGTCAGGCCCCAAACAGCCCGCTCAAAACCAAAATGGTATTTATTTTATAGATTGGTCATTTAAAGCACACACAGACACAAACTATTCGCTCAGAGTTACGCAGGACTGAATTGTCACCCATCGAGTTAGACGGTGTGATTTACTAAGTGTACATTCTAGCCTTTGTTACTGTCGCTGGTGGAGGCTAAGGTTAATGCTGGCAACTGTGCTGTCTGGATACTGTTGCGTTCAGACCCGCCTGACCTTTTGCACTCATCATTCACGTTTTATGATCGGTGTTCGGGTGTGTAAAATAAAAGGCCCGTTTAACGGCTCGTCCAACTTTGGGGGGGGAAAGAAAAATAGTTTTTGCACGTTGTTTGACACTTCAAGCCAGTGCCACTTTCAAAATATGGTAAAACCCTGCAAGACAAATGATGCTTAGATGTGGGGAGCACATCTTAAGTTTAGCCGTGTCTGCAGCTGGGTTCAAATGTGTTGTAAACCAGGGGGCGATTTCGTTTGGGTTCTGCCTGTTATGGCAAGGAGCGAAAATGCGGGACTTAAAAGAACAGAATCACCTCCTAATTCCTTCTCCCTGGGTGGCATTTGCCTTTAATCATTGTCTGGAAATGAACAGGAAAGGACAGGTCAGTCCTTGTGTTGAATCGCATTGCGTTATAGCATAATGTGATCTGTCAACATGAGTTGTTTTCTTAAAACCAAGCTGTTTGAGGCTTTCGAAAAATATAAAGGCCGCTGGGGATTTTTTTCCCCCCTCAAAAGCTAAAATAAGTTTTGGATTTGCATGACAAAGCTCACCGATTGAAAAAAGCCCCCCACCATCTCAGTGGGCCGGCACTCCACGCCCCCTACACCATACAGGCCACCATTCTCCATGGTGGGAGGCTCAGCAATAAGCTTCACAAGGGCAGAGTTAGTGTGGACAGTGTGCTTCCCCTAACAGAGAAGACACTTATCTGTTAAATGGTGCCTTACCTGCAAGTGTAAATTTGTGACACCAATTTCTGTTCCATTCCATTCAGAAAACCCAACCTTCGTTACATTCTGAGAACATCGCCACTGTCCGAACTCGACTGACCACTTTCCCAACCAGTTATCTTTCTAGCATAGACAGGCACAGAGACAGTATCGAACCCGGGTCTCTGGCGCTGTGAGGCAGCAACTCTACCTCTCCTGGAGGTTTTTGTCAGTCTCCCTAATGGTCGAAAGTGGTTTCCGCTTCTTCTATGTTACGGCGATTATTCGGCGACTGACAAAAACCTCCGGGAACCGCACGGAAACATTGGGTGGGGCGCAAAGCCTCCAAGGTTTCCGTTCAGGTTTCCTGAGTGGGACAGGGGCATTAAAGTCAGACAAGACGGCACAGCCCATTTGGCCCAACTTGGCCATGTTGACCAAGATGCCCCACCTACGCTAGTCCCACCTGCAAACCATGCGCCTTGTCCTGGCACCATGCTTACACTTCATTGACCGATGCGGGCCAGCCTTCACCAACATGTTCCCTCGTAGGGCCGAATGGGGCAAGTGTAGGGCAGTGGGGCATCTGAGCAGCGTGTGCAGGCACCAGACTCCCTCGGCTTAACAATCTTTCAGGTTAAACATATTTGCAGCTGACTACCTGGTGCGAATGAGGAAGATTGCCTTCCCAGAAAGCAAAGTGCTGGAGGAACTCAACGAGTCAGGCAGCATCGGTGGAGGGAATGGACAGGAGACTTTTTTGGGTCAGGACTTTTTTTTTTGGACTCTGAAACATTCGCCTGTCCATTCCCTCCGCAGATGCTGCCTGACCCGCTGAGTTGCTCCAACACGTTGTGTCTTTCTTCAATATTCCAGCATCTGCAGTTCCTTGTATTTCTGCTTTCCCAAAGTTAGTCAGGCTCAACTAAAGAGAGTAATCTGTCAACTAAACGATGCAAATTATCCGAAGAAGGGTCTCGTCCCAAAACACCACCTATTCACGGTCTGAAGAAGGGTCTCAACCCGAAACGTCACCCATTCTTTCTCTCCAGAGATGCTGCCTGTCCCGCTGAGTTACTCTGGCACTTTGTGTCTACCTTCGGTGTAAACCAGCATCCTACGCAATGTAAATTGTTTATTTTATCCAGAAAACTTAATTATATTATTTCTTTAATCAAGCCGACACTCATGTTCCCTTATCTGTTGAATCATGAATGTTTCTCGATAACCAGTTACTGAGTAACACTTGTTCTGTTTGATTATTGATCCAAGCCTAAAAGGGAGCTGATATTTGGTTAATTATGCATCCAGAAAGACTGACTGGTTGTTCTTTCACAGTTTTGGAAAGAACACTGCCAACCTATTAGTAATACAATTGATCCTATCTCAACTGATCTTGCAGTCAAGGGCTGCATTTGCAAACGCTTCCTGGTTGCGTACAGTTTTGGTCTCCTAATCTGAGGAAAGACATTCTTGCCATAGAGGGAGTACAGAGAAGGTTCACCAGACTGATTCCTGGGATGGCAGGACTTTCATATGAAGAAAGACTGGATAGACTCGGCTTGCACTCGCTAGAATTCAGAAGATTGAGGGGGGATCTTATAGAAACGTACAAAATTCTTAAGGGGTTGGACAGGCTAGATGCAGGAAGATTATTCCCGATGTTGGGGGAAGTCCAGAACTAGGGGTCACAGTTTAAGGATAAGAGGGAAGTCTTTTAGGACCGAGATGAGAAAATCATTTTTCACACAGAGAGTGGTGAATCTCTGGAATTCTCTGCCACAGAAGGTAGTTGAGGCCAGTTCATTGGCTATATTTAAGAGGAAGTTAGATGTGGCCCTTGTGGCTAAAGGGATCAGGGGGTATGGAGAGAAGGCAGGGATGGGATACTGAGTTGGATGATCAGCCATGATCATATTGAATGGCGGTGCAGGCTCGAAGGGCCGAATGGCCTACTCCTGCACCTATTTTCTATGTTTCTATGTTTCTATGTGCTGGCTCCTTATAGCCAACGGAACGTCAGGGACATTATGAAGTGCAGCTTCAAACATGGTTTCCAAAGAATGAAAAAAAAGAAAAGCAAAGAGAAAAGTTGGCATAGAGGTAGAGTTGCTGCCTCACAGCGCCAGAGACCCGGGTTCGATCCCGACTATGGGTGCTTGTCTGTGCGGAGTTTGAACGTTCTCCCCGTGACCTGCATGTGTTTTCTCTGGGTGCTCCGATTTCCTCCCACACTCTAAAGACGTACCGGTTTGTAGGTTAATTGGCAAGGTATAAATGCAAAATTGTCCCTAGTGCGTGTCGGGCAGTGTTAATGTGCGGGGATCGCTGGTCGGTGCGGACTCGGTGGGCTTCCAAGGGCGTGTTTCCGTGCTGTATCTCTAAACTAAACCAAAGTAAAATCAAATCACTCAGGCTCCAGAACTACGGGAGGAGATTTAGAAACATAGAAACATAGAAAATAGGTGCAGGAGTAGGCCATTCGGCACTTCGAGCCCGCACTGCCATTCAATATGATCATGGCTGATCATCCAAATCAATATCCCATACCTGCCTTCTCTCCATACCCCCTGATCCCTTTAGCCACAAGGGCCACATCTAACTCCCTCTTAAATCTAGCCAATGAACTGGCCTCAACTACCTTCTGTGGCAGAGAATTCCACAGATTCACCATTCAAGGTGATGTCACTGTGGGAATGGCAGAATGCTTGTGACTAGTGTACCCTGTGTGCCTGCTTCGAATATGTTAACCGTTAATTCCATCATTCTTCTGGTGAGTAGTTTGGCTGAAGGGAAGGTATCTTCAGCCAGTATAATTTGGCACTGCGCAGGTAGTTTCCATAATCTGAACTCAACCTAGTCAAATACACTCAGGAACTTTGGCTAGATTTGCAAGGTAGGTATCTAGCCACTTGGCTGAGGTTTGCTTTCCCAGTCACATTGCTGATAATAAGCGAATGCGTGTGTTCTGTCTTTAGGTGTGCAACACTCGAGTTGTGGATGTGACAGATGGAGAGGCTCAGTATGCGTGGTTTCCTTGCACCGAAGCCTTTCGCAGTGTTTCATTCTTCCCCGCAAAATACGGGTTGAAGGTAGGTGGATTTCACTGGAGGGACTCGGGGCGTTTAGTGATACGGACCAAACACACGCACACTGTATGGACGTACACAGTTTTTTAATTTAATTAAATGGATGCAAGGAAGTGCAGGTGCCAGTTTACCAACAAGAAAAAAGACAGAAAGTGCCGGAGTAACTCAGCGGGTCAGGCAGCATTTCTGGAGAAAAAGGATGGGTGACTTTTCGGATCCCCGCACATTAACACTACCCCTACACACACACCAGGGGCAATTTTACATTTACACCGAGCCAATTCACCTACAAACCTGCACGTCTTTGGAGTGTGGGAGGAAACTGAAGATCTGGGAGAAAACCCACGCAGGTCACGGGGAGAACGTACAGACAGCGCCTGTGGTCAGGGATCGACCCCGGGTCTCTGGCGTTGAAAACACTGCAAGGCGGCAACTCTACCACTGCGCCCACCGTGCTGCCCCAATCTAATTGTGAATATTGACACACTCCTGGAAGTGTCCTTTGAATACTTCCGGCAACACTCTACAAATATTGACACGTCGGACAAGAGTCTACGAGCGCAGGCACGTTCCTGATCGTCCTGTACAAATACTGACACTCTTGGTGACATTGAATATTTACATCCCCGTTGGATTTCTGCAAATATCTGGTACACTCCTTGTGACACTTCAAGGTGTTCAAATATTGTCTCATTCTCTGGGGAGCTCTGTAAATAGTTACAATCTGAGTCACGCCCTAAAACACTGATACACTTCTGTTGTGATGATGGACTGCCCTGTACCACTCTATCAACATCCCCCAGCGTTAGAGAACAGAGACCCCTTTAAGATAGTATCGACTTTCTCCAATGAAACTTGCCTTCACTGCATATGAGATTCGAGTTCGAGCTCAGTTTATTGTCACGGGAGCCAAGGTACAGTGAAAAGCTTCCGTTGCGTGCTAACCAGTCAGCGGAAAGACAGTACATGATTACAAGTGAGCTGTCCACTGTGTACAGATACAGGATAAAGTGAATAACGTGAATAATGCTTAGTGCAAGACAAAGCCAGTAAAGTCCAATCACAGATATGGATAGTCCGATGGTCTCCAATCAGGTAGATAGTCGTTCAGGACTGCTCTCTAGTTGTTGGTAGGATCAGTTATCAGTTTTTTTAATAAAGAAATATACTTGCAAAGATATTAATAAAAGAAGAAATTGATGTCCTCACATGCACGCTGAGATGCTATTCAGGACTTATAAGAGACGCACACTTCTAAGACACAATACGATTTATTGCACCAAGAATTAGAGCAAAAACTGATACCTTCTCAATGTGCCTAAAGGTTGTGGCCCAGTACACTACTTTTCAATCATTCACCCATTTTGTAAGTTGGATCACGATAATTTGTTCCTGCAGTAACAAATAAGTCTGCTTCTCTTATAATGTAAGTTCTTCAAAGCATCTCAAAGTGCATATGAGGACATCAATTTCTTAATTTATTGATATCTATGCTACCATACTTCTTTAAAGAAAATACATACATTATCCTACCACAACCAGAGATACACTTCTATCTACCTCCTTGGACTGCCCTTGAACGGACTTTGGTGGTTTCACCTTGAACTAAACATTATTCCCTGATCATGTATCTATGCATTGTAAATGGATCGATAGTAATCATGTGTTGTCTTTCCGCTGACTGGTTAGCATGCAACAAAAGCTTTTCACTATACCTCGGCACACGTGACAATAAACTAAACTGACTGAACTGAACTGAACTGAAATCAAGAAATCCTAAACATATTCAGTGACTTCAGACAGACTTCAAAAAGAAAATCCGGAAACCGAATTCATTCAGCAATTTTATGATATCCTTTGTACATCCTAAAGGGCTTTACAACCGATATATTAATCGTATTAATTACATTTGCTATTAACACACGTAAAGCCAATTTGTGTCGAGCAAGGTCCTAGAAATTGATTCAAACACATTGAAAACATTTGACGGAAAGATCCACGTTACTCCACTCAGAGAAAAGGAATGGGTGATTAGTCCGGGTGTTAGGGGTTGTGGAGAGAAGGCAGGAGAATGGGGTTGAGAGGGAAAGATAGATCAGCCATGATTGAATGGCGGAGTAGACTTGATGGGTTGAAAGGCCTAATTCTGCTCCTGTAACTTACGAACTTTTCCCTCAAATAACATCCCAACCCTTTTACTCTTAGACAGAATCTAACAGCGCCAGAGACCCGGGTTCGATCCTGACCTCAGGCGCTGTCTGTGTGGAGTTTGCACGTTCTCCCTGTGACCGGGTGGGCTTCCCCTGGGTTGCTCCTCTTTCCTCCCACATCCCAAAGGCGTGCGGGTCAGTAGGTTAATTGGCCCCCTGTAAATTGCCCCTAGCGTGGAGTTAGCTGAGGTGAAAGTGTGACAACATAGAACTGGCGTGAACGGGTGATCGATGGTCGGCGTGGACTCGGTGGGTCGAAGGGGCGATTTTCCGTGCTGTATCTCTAAACGAAACGAAACTAAACGCTAATCCTTGTCAACTTTTTTTCTCCCTAATGAGGCCTACTTTGCTCAGCCTATGGTGGCTGCTGCTGTCATTGTTCACCTGGCTACTGATGGAATTACCGTCATGGATCAAAAGCAAGAATCAATCGCAGTTCAGTTGGTTGACACAAAGGATCAGAATCATGACCTGGGTAAGTCTTTTTTTCTTCCACAAAGCACAAAGGGATCATATTTAGAAAGGATGTCGTTATCTCCAGGCCTGAAGGAAGTTCAAATGGCTCAATTAGTGGAGTGGTCCCAGGGTACTGGACCACAAGCATATACAGTACTTTGGGAATAGAACTCACACAAAGGGCTGCAAGTGAAAGGGGTGAAAGGAAAACCAAGTGAGGCAATCTCTCATTTTCTCACTCACACACAGGCACGCACACACACGGGCACACCCGGTTAAATACACATGCACGCATGCAAGTGCACATGCCCACACATGCACACACACAGATACAAGAGCATGCGTATATACACACACATACAAACACACGCACATGCACGCACGTACATGCATGCACACACACATATGCACACACACACGCACATTCATGCATGCACACATACGCGCACACACACACACATGAACAAACATGCATGCACAGGTGCACGCGCACACAGGCACACCCAGTTAAATACACATGCACGCATGCAAGTGCACGCACACACACCACATAGACACACAAATACAAGCAAATATGCATACATGTACGCAAAAATACATGCAAAAACACACATGCACACACACACGCGCACACGCACACACAGACACGCACACGCACTCACACACACACGCATACGCACACACACACACACGCACTCACACACACACACACACACGCACTCACACACACACATGCACACACACGCACTCACACACACGGAAAGTCACTTCGTCCACAAGATTATACCATATATCTTTAAAATGCATGAAGATTTTCCTCAGGAGAATGACCCATTCTCAATCTGTTTTTCGAGTGAGGGCAAGCTGATGGATTTCAGATGCTTCGGAAATGGAAGAGGCCATTCTGTGCTTCCAGCCTATTTCACTCTTCATTAAGATCGCAGCTTGAGTAACGGGGCGGCAGAAGAGACTTGGCTGGGTAAATGGCCGGCATTGGTGCTGGTGGTTCTCCTGATGGATGTCAGGGTACATCAGCATGCTTATCCTCGACAGTCACAAAACAATTCCCTTATGTCACAGTGTAAAACAAAACGCACGCTACTTTAAACCACTGCCGCCCAATATTTAAACCCCACGGTACACAAAAAAGCTGGAGAAACTCAGCGGGTGCGGCAGCATCTATGGAGCGAAGGAAATAGGCAACGTTTCGGGCCGAAACCCATCTTCAGACGGGTTAAACCCCACCTTCTCTTTTCCGTTAAGGTGCAGTTAATTCTGTGTTTCACTAACAGCAGAAAAGCTCGGAAGGAAAATAAACCATCTTTAATCAGTAGGTAGACAAAAATGCTGGAGAAACTCGGCGGGTGAGGCAGCATCTATGGAGCGAAGGAAAAAGGCAACGAAACGTGCCTTTTTCCTTCGCTCCATAGGTGCTGCCTCACCCGCTGAGTTTCTCCAGCATTTTTGTCCACCTTCGATGTTCCAGCATCTGCAGTTCCTTCTTAAACATCGTTAACTAGTAGGTCACACAGATGTGAATGGGGGGAGGTGACACTGGCCTTTTGGAAAGGACAGTTTTAATGGTAGACCTGCCTGTCTGTAAAACAAATTGTAAAACAACCCTGCTTTCGCCATTGCTTTCCCCTGCACTAAACCTGTGTGGGTTTTGAAGGTTTTTTCTGTGTGTGTGTGTGTGTGTGTGTGGGACCCCTGGCGTACATCGCATTTGCGGGGACATCTGTTCGAGCTTCTCAAAGCCACCCAAAGGAAAAGAGAGCTATCATTGCCGAAAAGGTTTTGTTTAATTAGTGCATACCAAAAATAGCAGGTAGGTATGATGTCAGATACAGCAATCCAAGGGCAGATGGCTGGGTTTGTGAACATGGGGGGGGGGGGGGGGGGGGGGGGGGGGGGGAGGGTACCATTGCAAAAATCAATGCAGCACCATTTTTTGGAGGAAAAAATGCATTTGGAGGAAAAAATGTAAAATATTTTTATTTGAGGAATAAAAAATATCTGACGTATTGCATTACATTTCCCTCCATTTAAAAAAAATATATAATAACAAAATAACCCTTACCCAGCCTCCCTAAACACCCCTTGGCAGCTAATGTGTTCACAATACAAACATATCACATATACAAATGCACATTTTAACAATAATAAAGTAACAGATCAGAATAAATGCGGATCCCCACCGTTGCAGCACCATTTTATTTCTTCCCGATCTTTTATAAACTCGGAAAAACCATGTTTGCTGTGGGCTTGTCTTTTAACGCATTGAAAGTAAAGACATTTTCTCCATTTCAATACTGTCGGGTTAAAATGGGTTTTCCTTGAATGAAGATTTGCAGTTGCAAAGACTGCGCTGCCTTGCTGATCTCTAAAGACTGGTGTTTGTCTCCTGCCCTTTGTTTTCCGCAGGAATGCATCTCGTAAACTGCTGGAACAACCCCCTCGTTATCCCTGTCATTCACGACCTCAGCAAGCCATTCTACAGGACCACCGCCATCCTAATTACCTTCGAGTCTCCATACATCGCCATCTCTGGGGTGGCCCTGCGTTCCTTCCACAACTTTGACCCCATTACAATTAGTAGCTGCCAAAGCAGTCAGATGTACAACCCCACGGAGCAGAGGTGAGCCTTGATAGCACCTTTTTTTTTTTTTCTAAACTCTGTGTTAATCAGTGGGTTCCCAGATGAAATAATGATGTCGGCAGAATCCACCCACCGCGGGGTAGCCGAACCTTTAGCCGCTTATTCCCGACATGCAGAACCGGAAGAGTATTTTTAATCTCTTTCAAGAAGAGGATACGACAAAAAAACTGTCCCATCGGGACCAACGCAAAAGCCCACAGATAGACACACAAAACTGAGAACTGAGAACCGTAGGTTTAAGGTGAAGGGGGAAAAATGTAATAAGGATGTGAGGGGGCTTTTTTTCATACAAAGGGTGGTGGGTGTATGGAACGAGCCGCCGGATGCGGTAGTTGAGGTAGATAGTATCGCAACATTTAAGAAACATTTAGACAGGTACATGGATAGGTTAAGTTAAGAGGGATATGGGCCAAACGCAGGCAGGTGGGACTGGTGTAGATGGGACATGTTGGTTGGTGTGGGGAAGTTGGGCCGAAGGGCCTGTTGCATCACTTCTTCTTATCGAGTCCACATACAAGATTAGAAGTTGTCCAGTCGGAGCTGAACACACATCTCGGCATCGTCGCTTCTTGTGCTTCTTGTGTGTGGTGGTGGGAAGATTGGTGGAAACAGGGCCGTGACGTGAATGCTCTTTCCTTGACCCCGTTGCATCACTATACGTCTCTGATAACTTTGCACGCTGGAGCGCACATCAGCGGGTCATGCAACACCTCCGGAGAAATAGGACAGTGACATTTCAGGCCAGAACCCTTCGAAACGTCACCTGTTCCATTTCTCCAGAGACGCTGCCCGACCCACTGAGCTGCTCCAGCCATCTGTGTCTATCTTCGATATAAACCAGCATCTGCAGTTCCTTCATACGCAAATGTCAACAGGTTCAATTTGGAGTGTACTGAGCTGACTGCCTGGGGCACGAGTCCTGAATGTCCCTCCTGGCCTCAGCCCCCCAAGCTGGGCACTAGGATGGAGAAGAATAACGGGGCAGGCTTTCTGTTGCCTAACACAGAGGTGTACAACATCATAAGAGGAACAGATCGGGTAGACGTACACAGTCTCTTGCCCAGAGTAGGAGAATTGAGAACCATATGTCATAGGTTTAAGGTGAAGGGGGAAAGATTTAATAAGAATGTGAGGGGTGACATTTTCACACAAAGTGTGGTGGGTGCATGGAACGAGCTGCTGGAGGAGGTACAGTAGTGGAGACAGGTACTATCTCAACATTTAAGAAACATTTAGACAGGTACATGGATAGAGTAGGTATAGGGGGATATGTGTCAAATGCAGGTAGGTGGGATGAGTGTCGATGGGACATGTTGGTCGATGTGGGCAAGCCAACATTTAGCCCCTGTCCCACTATGCGAATTCACCCAAGAGCTCTCCCGAGTTTAAAAAAAAATCAAACTCGTGGTACTTCATCACGAGTATTTTTTTACTCTTGGAAATATTTCACACTGTTGAAAAAACGTCACAAGTTTCCGTGTTTCCCGAGTACCTGCCGTTAGCATTACGAGCCGCTACGTGACATCCACGAGCTCCGACGTACCCGCTACGTACTTGCCACGAGTTTGATTTTTTTTTAACTCGGGAGAGCTATTGGGTAAACTCGCATGGTGGGACAGGGCCTTTACTTTTACCCCTTTAGTGAAGTTCGAACCTATGATATATTTTACATTGATTTTCACTGTAAGATTTAATCTTCTTTCAATTGAAGCAGTTACTTCTTGCACTCAGTGTTACAAAAATACCTTAATATTTAGGAAAAAGTAAGTTGGTTGTGCCAAGCTTTGGCGGATTACGCAGCCAAGTAGCTGCCTGGTTGGCAATGCTTGTACAATTATAGTCAAGAATGACCGGATATTTAATTCAAATGCATTGGTGTACGATAGTGTTTTGTATGACCATGTTTTGCATGGTGAAAAACATAAGTAGTCGAGTTTTTAGTTTAGTTTAGTTCAGAAATAAAGTGCACAAACAGACCCTTTGACCCACCGAGTCCGCACCGACCAGCGATCCCCGCACACTAACACTACCCTACACACATTAGGGACAATTCTTTTACATTTATACCAAGCCAATTAACCTACAAACCTGCACTTCTTTGGAATGTGTGAAGAAACCAAAGATCTCGGAGAAAACCCGCGCTGGTCACGGGGAGAACCCGGGGTCACAGTTTAATCCAGAACCAGGGGTCACAGTTTAAGAATAAGAGGTAGGCCATTTAGGACCGAGATGAGGAAGAACTTTTTCACCCAGAGAGTTGGGAATCTGAGGAATTCCATGCCACAGAAGGCAGTGGAGGTCAATTCACTGGATGTTTTCAAAAGAGAGTTAGATTTAGCTCTTAGAGCTAAAGGAATCAAGGGATATAGGGAGAAAGCAGGAATGGGGTACTGATTTTAGATGATCATATGAATGGCGGTGCTAGCTCGAAGGTCCGAATGGCCTACTCTTGCACCTATTTTTCTATGTTTCTATGTACAAACTCCGTACAGACAAGCACCTGTAGTCAGGTTGGAACCCGGGTCTCTGGCGCTGTAAGACAGCAACTCTCCCGCTGCACCAGATATACCATTGCATATAATCTGCTACAATGGGAGTTCTATTTTTTTTCTTAAAATTTAGCATAATAAGGTAGACAGACAATCAGAACTCTCGGTAGAAATGTCAACGGCTGGAGGACATGGTTTTAAGGTGAATAGGTGTAATGTTTAAAGGAGATGAGCGGGGCAAGTTTTCTTTTACACAGAGCATGGTGGGTGCCTGGATGAATGAATGATTGAATGAATGAATGAATGAATGAATGAATGAATGAATGAATGAATGAATGAATGAATGTGTGAATGAATGAATGAATGTGTGAATGAATGAATGAATGAATCTTTATTTATTTAGTTTATTTTAGTTTAGTTTAGTTTATTGTCATGGGTCCCGGGGATACAGTGAAAAGCTTTTGTTGCATGCTAACCAGTTAACAGAAAGACAATACATGATTACAATCAAGCAACTGGCTGTGTAGAGATACATGATGAGGGAATGACATTTAGTGCAAGGTAAAGTCAGCAAAGTCTGATCAAAGATAGTAGTTCAGGACCGCTCTCTGGAGTCAGTGTCAGGATGGGTCAGTTGCCTGATAACAGCAGAGCTACATCGTGTACATGCAGAGGAGACTAATTTAACTTGGCATCATATTTGGCACAGGTATTGTGGGCCGAAGGGCCTGTCCCTTTGCTGTACTGTTCTATGTCCCAGAACTAAGCTTTACTTGAGGAGTGAAGGCACAGTGCGATTGGAAACGTGCACATGAGGGGAAGGTGACAACGAGGCACACAGAGGGTAAAATGTATCAGGAGGACAGTGAAACTGGTCGGAGAACGAGGGTGGGGGTCGGAC
Organism: Amblyraja radiata; assembly: GCF_010909765.2. Classification (NCBI taxonomy): domain Eukaryota; kingdom Metazoa; phylum Chordata; class Chondrichthyes; order Rajiformes; family Rajidae; genus Amblyraja; species Amblyraja radiata. The sequence goes on along the minus strand of NC_045987.1, from coordinate 5,325,552 downwards.
GGAGAGAGAGGGAAAGCGAGGGTTTATTGAAGTTGCAGAAATCAGTATTGAAACATGTAGGAGATTTCAGTTCATGACGTGGATAGATCTACATCTCCGAATATAGATTTGAAAAATTCTCTTTTAAGGGGCCTTTTCTTCTATTTCTACTTTCCACCTTTTCTTTTTTATTTTATTTTTTTATTTTTATTTTTTTTATATCCACACTTCACATTTTTCTACTCTCTACCATCTATTTTTCCACTCTTTCCCCTTTCTATTGTTTTCTTTTTCTTGTCTTGCCTACTCATAACATAAAACTAGAGGTTGTACATAGAATGGATTACGGTATGACATAGTTGGCACCTAAAATTAGGTGCCACTGTATTGTTTTGTATTGTATTAACTTCTAATAAAATAAACAAAAAAAAAAAACACAAAAAAAAAGAAACATGTAGGAAAGAACTGCAGATGCTGGCTTCAATTGCAGATAGACACAAAATGTTGGAGTAACTCAGTGGGGTCTCTGGCGGTGAGGCAGCAGCTCCACCCGCTGTGCCAAAAAGCTTCAATTTGTTGGGGGGAGGGACGTCGGGGGGGGGGGGGGGGGGGCAGAGGGGCAACATGAAGATCAACAATCAGGTGAATGGCAAGGTGTTCATTCTTAAAAATTGCGGAGTCAGGGGATATGGGGAGAAGGCAGGAACGGGGTACTGATTGGGAATGATCAGCCATGATCACATTGAATGGCGGTGCTGGCTCGAAGGGCCGAATGGCCAACTCCTGCACCTATTGTCTATTGTCTACAGGACGTGAGCTGAGAAGTGTTGAGGAGGTCATGGATAGGACAGGCTTGGAGGGATATGGGCCAAACGCAGGCAGGTGGGACTAGTGTAGCTGGGACATGTTGGCCGGTTGTGGGCAAGTTGGGCCGAATGGCTTGTTTCCACACTGTATCACTCTATGACACTATGACCAGCTGTTGTGATAATTCTCTGCTGTTATTTTATACAGTTTATTCAAAGTCACTGGTGGCGAGCCCTATTACATTACCCAGTGCAATTAACCAAAATTCTGAAGTCACAACAAATTATCTCAGAGAACATTATTTATATTGGCAGCGAATAAGAACAAAATATCAGAAGGAACATTTCTTGTCCATCCTCTGTTCAATCCTCCTGCTTTCTAGTAGTCATTAGTCTGGTGACATGGTGGATATCCTCTTTTGATGTAGTTTAGCTTAGAGATACAGCGGGGAAACAGGCCCTTTGGCCCACGCCGACCAGCGAACCCCATTACACTAGCACACACGACTGCTCCATGCAAGGGACAAATTACAATTTTTGCTGAAGCCAATTAACCTACAAACCTGTACGTCTTTGGAATGTGGGAGGAAGCCGGAGACGAAACGCTCCCAGTCACGGGGAGAACGTGCAAACCTCATAGAGACTAACGCCCACAGTCAGGATCGTACCCTGGTCTCTGCGAGGCTGCAACTCTACCGCTGCGCCACCGTGCCGCCCTGAATGGGAAATCGGGAACAAACTAACCTTCTAAGCTTCTGGGCGATGGGGGGCACACAATAAAACAGTTTCGGCTTGGAGACTGGGTCAGGTGCAAAAATAAATGTTGAAGTCCAGATGAATATTAAAGTAAACAGCGAGACAAGTTAAAATGAAAATAAACCTGTGGGAGGGGAGGAAAACAGTAGATAGCGAGAGAGAATGACAACCGATTAAATAATCCCCATGGATAGGTTTGGATTACTTACAGGAATGCAAACCTGTTGGAATATTTGATGCATTTTATAGTCTCCAGGAGAATTCCAGGTTGATAAATGGGAAAGTCCTTTGGGATCTATCATCAGAAGTAATTATTTGCAGCTTTCTACAAGAAGATTACTGTACTAGTGTGCAGTAAAACGATATTCAGAGCTATTAAATTTGTGCACTTGAGCTATCCAGTTTTTGAAATGAAGAGGTCACATTCTTATAATCGACACAGATTTAAAAGGGATCCTCACAGGACTCTTAAAAGAAAAGCTGTCTTTGTAGCTAAATTTGATCCCTGCATTGCTCTGGTTGAGTAGAAGCACAGAAAGCGCTCTGAGTGCCTTTATGTTAGGAAAATACAACTCTGTTTGTGGTCTAGCTTAGTTTAGTTTCGAGATACAGCGTGGAAACAGGCCCTTCGGCCCACCAAGTCTGCAACGACCAGCGATCCCCGCACATTAATACTATCCTACACAGACTAGGACCAATTTACAATTATACCGGACGACAGATGGCACAATGGGCTAAGTGTTTGGCTGGCAACCGGAAGATAGCCGGTTCGAATCCCGCTTGGAGTGCATACTGTCGTTGTGTCCTTGGGCAAGACACTTCACCCACCTTTGCCTGTGTGTGAATGTGTGTGAATGTGTGTGAGTGATTGGTGGTGGTCGGAGGGGCCGTAGGCGCAGATTGGCAGCCACGCTTCCGTCAGTCTGCCCCAGGGCAGCTGTGGCTACAGAAGTAGCTTACCACCACCGAGTGTCACTGAGGAGTGAATGAATAATGCGATGTAAAGCGCCTTGAGTATTAGAAAGGCGCTATATAAATCCCATCCATTATTATTATTATTATACCAAGTCAATTAACCTACAAACCTGGATGTAATTGGCTGAGTTGGATGATCAGCCATGATCATATTGAATGGCGGTGCAGGCTCGAAGGGCCGAATGGCCTACTCCTGCACCTAATTTCTATGTTTCCATGTTTCTATGTAATGTGGGAGGAAACTGAAGATCTAGGAGAAAACCCACGCAAGTCGCGGGGAGAACGTACAAAGTCCGTACAGACAGCACCCGTAGTCGGGATCGAATCCGGGTCCCTGGCGCTGCAAGAGCTATAAGGCAGCAACTCTACTGCTGTGCCACCATGGTATGCAGGTGTTCTGCTCAGCTCACATGTATCTGGTGTGCAGGTGTAGTTCTATATCTTTTAATGTTATAAATTGACTGCCAAAACTTCTTCGCTTGAAAATGCACAGAATAAATGGACCCCACGGCCCTTACGTTCCAACTAACAATTTACCTGTTCAACACGACAAGATTTTGTGCACATTCCGTGCAACTAGGAAATAAATAACATAACTGCAAAGAAGAAAGATTGTTAAAATCCGCATCCGTCAACGGGTGCTTTCAACACTTGAACCCTTGACATCTGCACCGTACAACTTGTGGCAGATATCTTGCTTCATACCAATCTAACTATAACAATATATTGATTTCTCTAACTTCAAGTAACCCTTGCATCCCCTCTCTCTTTGTCCGTCCTCCACCCAAGTCGTTCTCATATTCAGATTCAGGTTCAGATTCAATTTTAATTGTCATTGTCAGTGTACAGTACAGAGACAACGAAATGCATTTAGCATCTCCCTGGAAGAGCGACATAGCAAATGATTTGAATAAATAATAATAAGTGATAATAAGTGTCCGGGGGGTGGGGGGGGTGATTGGCAGTCACCGAGGTACGTTGTTGAGTAGAGTGACAGCCGCCGGGAAGAAGCTGTTCCTGGACCTGCTGGTTCGGCAACGGAGAGACCTGTAGCGCCTCCCGGATGGTAGGAGGGTAAACAGTCCATGGTTGGGGTGAGAGCAGTCCTTGACGATGCTGAGCGCCCTCCGCAGACAACGCTTGCTTTGGACAGACTCAATGGAGGGGAGCGAGGAACCGGTGATGCGTTGGGCAATTTTCACCACCCTCTGCAATGCCTTCCGGTCGGAGACAGAGCAGTTGCCATACCATACTGTGATGCAGTTGGTAAGGATGCTCTCGATGGTGCAGCGGTAGAAGTTCACCAGGATCTGAGGAGACAGATGGACCTTCTTCAGTCTCCTCAGGAAGAAGAGACGCTGGTGAGCCTTCTTGATCAGAGTTGAGGTATTGTGGGTCCAAGAGAGGTCATCGGAGATGTTGACTCCCAGGAACCTGAAGCTAGAAACACGTTCCACCTCCGTCCCGTTAATGTGGATGGGGGTGTGCGTGCCGCCCCTGGACTTCCTGAAGTCTACAATGAGCTCCTTGGTCTTCTTGGAGTTAAGGGCCAGGTTGTTGTCAGCGCACCATGCTGCTAAGTGCTGGACCTCCTCCCTGTAGGCCGACTCATCGTTGTTGCTGATGAGGCCAATCACCGTTGTATCATCTGCATACTTGATGATGGTGTTAGTACCATGTACAGGTGTGCAGTCGTAGGTGAAGAGGGAGTAGAGGAGGGGGCTCAGCACACAGCCCTGTGGAACGCCGGTGTTCAGGGTGAGGGTTGAAGAGGTGTGCTTGTCTAACCTAACAGACTGGGGTCTGTTGGTTAGAAAGTCCAGTATCCAGTTGCAGAGGGAGGGGTCGATGCCCAGGTTACCGAGTTTGGTGATCAGTTTTGATGGTATAATGGTGTTGAATGCTGAGCTGTAATCGATGAACAGCATTCTTACGTAAGTGTCTCTGTTGTCGAGGTGGGAGAGGACGGAGTGAAGTGCCGTTGAGATGGCATCCTCCGTACTCCTGTTCTTGCGGTAGGCAAACTGATAGGGATCCAGTGTGGGGGGTAGGCAGCTTTTGAGGTGTGCCAGGACCAGCCTCTCGAAGCACTTGGTGATGATGGGGGTAAGTGCAACTGGGCGGAAGTCGTTGAGGCTTGCCGCAGTGGAGTGTTTTGGCACTGGCACGATGGAGGTGGTTTTAAGGCACGTGGGGACAACTGCTTGGGCAAGTGACAGGTTGAAGATGTCAGTCCAGACGTCTGTCAGCTGCGCAGCACAGGCCCTGAGCACGCGCCCGGGGATGCGTTCTGCTAGCTTCAAAGTCATCTTGTTGAGTCTCGTTGTCTGTAACTCATTTTCACCTCGCCCACATTTAACAATGGCCTAGTACACCATCACAAACCATCTACTTCAAGATTGTATGATTGGACATGAAGATAAAGGAGGTGCTAGATTAAGGCCATTTTATTCTATACTTAGTCCATAAGTTCTTTCTTTCCTCTTTCAGCTGTGTCCACTATTCTTGTGAAGCCACCGACTGTCAGGAGCTGAAGCTTAAAAACGCAGTGCTGAATTGTACAGGGGCAGGCCACTACAATGGGGACCAGTGCACCGTATCCTGCAAGGAAGGCTTTGTGTTTCACCAGCGCAGAGATGAAGAGAGCTCCAAAGGGCAGGTCAGTTGGCACTCTTTATATTTTTGAGACGAAGCCCAGCAAAAAAATTCTAATATTGCACTTGGCTATCGAGAAATAACTAAAACTCTGAACTTGTTATCTACCGGTTTAGCGGTCTTTCTATTTGTGCAAAAAACGGTTCGCGATAGGGCTACGATTTTTCGCCAGTTCACTCACCGTTCTCCTGTGCTGCGAGTCCACCAAGCTTCGTTCCGATCGGTTGAATGTCGTAAAAGTTAGCGAGGTTTAAAAATCTCAAAAGCCGCGTGTGCGCAGATCGACCTCTTCCCCTGCCAGTCAGCAGAGCACGGATTAGTCTCTTCCCCTGTCACTCCCCGGGACGGTCCGTCCCTTCCTGTGCCATCGCATCTTTACTGGAGCTGAGGAAGGCCGGCGGAGGTTTCCAACTGGACTTTCGGAGGGACCCGAAGCAGCCCAGCCCAGCCCAACCCAGCCCAGCCCAGCCCAGCCCAGCCCAGCCCAGCCCAGCCCAGCCCAGCCCAGCCCAGCCCAGCCCCGATCAGCCCCGCCCCGAGCAGCCCCTCCCTTAGCAGCCCCGCCCCGAGCCGAACCCAACCCAGCCCCGCTCCGAGCAGCCCCTCCCCAATTCTCCGCCCCGCCCCCAAGCCAACCCAGCCCAGCGTGGGAGAACCAGCCTAACCCGGAGTCAGAGATGTCGCCAAATGGAAAGCGGAGAATCTGATCCTGGGTGAGGAGAACGACCAGCGCCCGCAGTGAGTTCCCATCGCAACGCCAATTCCAGCCACTACCCCTCTGGTCCACCTCGCTGGCTCCGCCCCGCCCCTCCCCCGTGATGCCCCCCTCTCCCCCATGGCTCTTCCCCTGTCTTTTCTCCCACTCCCCCCCAGCCAACACCCCCCCCCCCCCACACAACCACCCCCACACACACTCCCCCCCCCACACACATACACACCCCGCTGCCCACACACCTCCCCCTGATACCACCCACCCCCCGCCCCCACACCCACCCCCTCCCCCCCACACCCCCCCCCTCTTCCCCCCCATACACCTCCCTGTCCACACACACCCCTCCTCCCCTCCCACACCACACCCTGCCCGCTACACACCCCACTCCCTTCACACATGAAGAGGAGGGGGAGGGAGTGCTCATGGACGAGGGGGAATGAGCCACGCCTGAGCAGTCATGCCCCTGTCCCACTTAGGATACCTGAATGGAAACCTCTGGAGACTTTGTGCCCCACCCAAGTAAATGTGACCCAATGGGTCCCACTTAGTCTAGTATCCCATAAAAGCTTTCTTGAACCTGTTGACAATTGTTGAAGCCATGTTCATCCTGCGACCCTTTCGAGTCCATTCAACATTTCAAGGGAATAACTGGAAATGATAGTACAAATGTTTGTAAGAAGGGTCTCGACCCAAAACGTCACCCGTTCCTCCTATCCAGAGATGCTGCATGTCCCGCTGAGTTACTCCAGCATTTTGTGTCTTGTCTTTAGTGCTGGTTGCAAGCTGGTTTGAAAATTTTCAAGTAGACTGCTGGAAATATTGGGTTTTTTACACAGAGGGTGGTGAGCACCTTGTGGTTGAGGCAGATACGATTGTAGCATTTAGGAGACTTGAGGCACATGGATGTGCAATGAATGGATGTGGATTATATGCAGTCAAATTGGAGTTTGTCTTGGCACAATGTTCAGCACAGATTTTGGTCTATGTTCTATGTAAAATAGATTATATGTAACACATTAAGACGCTCCTAAGTTATACATATTGAATTAAGAAGCTCGTAAATCCACAAAGTCATTGTATTACAAAAGACTTATCGAGTGAAACTTCACATTCCCCAGACAATTGATCATTTTGCAACCACCAGCTTGCATAGAAGGGTAATGACCTGCCCATGGGGAAGACATCACTGCTGGGCAGCTCAGAGGAATTCATCACAGGTGTTTTCAAGTTGATCTTTTCAGGCCGACTGAATTCACTGGTTGGCTTTGACCACAGAGGCAGCGGAGAAGGCCTAGAGATGGCTCTGGATCAGGAGAGAAGGTCCATATGCAGGAGTGAGTGCTACCTGAACACAAGTCGTGGTCTGATCAACCGCGGCTGGGTTGCCTGGGTGAGGGTGTCTGATGTTGAAAGACCCGAAACACCCAATGACCCCAGGTTACATCACTGATGATGTGTTCAGGAGCATCAATAGATGTATTTGTATCAAAATGACCAATGAGAGGAAATGCTACCTAGGACGGCAAGACACGATCTTAACCATAGAAAGATACAGTATGGAAACAGTCCTTTGGCCCATTGAGTCCACAGTACATTTATCACACGTTAATCCATTTAAAAAACAAATTCTCCGCATTTTGGGGGGCATGGTGGTGGTGCTACTGCCTCACAGCGCCAGAGACCCGGGTTGCATCCTAACTACCATCTGACCATCAGCCCGAAACGTTGCCTATTTCCTTCGCTCCATAGATGCGGCTGCACCCGCTGAGTTTCTCCAGCATTTTTGTCTACCTTCGATTTTCCAGCATCTGCAGTTCCCTCTTAAACTCCAAAGTACAGGCGCTGTCTGTACGGAATTAGGGACGACAGATGGCACAATGGGCTAAGTGTTCAGCTGGCAACCGGAAGGTAGCCGGTTCGAATCCCGCTTGGAGTGCATACTGTCGTTGTGTCCTTGGGCAAGACACTTCACCCACCTTTGCCTGTGTGTGAATGTGTGTGAATGTGTGTGAGTGATTGGTGGTGGTCGGAGGGGCCGTAGGCGCAGATTGGCAGCCACGCTTCCGTCAGTCTGCCCCAGGGCAGCTGTGGCTACAGAAGTAGCTTACCACCACCGAGTGTGACTGAGGAGTGAATGAATAATGCGATGTAAAGCGCCTTGAGTATTAGAAAGGCGCTATATAAATCCCATCCATTATTATTATTATTATTAATTTGTACGTTCTCATCGTGACCTGCGTGGGTTTTCCCTGGGATATTTGGTTTCCTTCCACACTCTAAAGTTGTACAGGTTAATTGGCTTGGTATAAATGTAAATTGTCCCTAGTGTGTGTAGGATTGTGTTAATGTGCGGGGATCGCCAGCGGACCGAAGGGCCTGTTTCCGCGCCGTACCTCAAAGGTTCAAAGGTTGTATTTATTGTCACATACACCTAGGTGTAGTGAAATTCTTTTTGCCAATGCAGCACATAAAAAAGAATACAAATACAAACAGAATACAAATATTAACTAAATATAAACTCTAAACTAAACTAAAGTTCACCACTCACCTGCGCAACAAGAGCAGTTTTCAATGGCCAATTCATCTGCCGCATTTTGGGGATGTGAGAGGAACCTGGAGCACCTGGAGGAAGCCCACGCGGTCACAAGGAGAACGTGCATACTCCACACAGACAGCACCCAAGGTCAGGATTGAACCCATGTCTCTGGTGCGGTGAGGCAGCGACTCTATTATCTTTGCCACTTTTCCCTATTTGCCAAGTTGGTTTTTCTCTTATTGATCAGTTCAGGCAGGGGACAGAACCATTTTGTTATATATCCTTGTCTGGCCATCAAAACATGGTGTGTTCCTGTCTGTCAAAGCTTTTATGTTCATATCCAATGACTTGTTACGTGAGACCACTTGTTTCTAAAATATAACTTAAATGCATACCAAGCTCAAATATTAGCTTCTTATATTTTACTCCTGGGTCCCTGAACAAGTCGGCTCACAGCTGTTTTAAGTTGGCATACTCTTTAAAACTGTGTATAAACTGCCAACTGAAGGCAGCTGTGTGTGTGCATACTGAACAAATCAGGTTCTTGTTTTCAGTTGCTCTAACGTACTTTGGATCAGTGTGGCTAACTGGAGCCTCATCATTTCTCTGATACATAGAAACATAGAAAGTAGGTGCAGGAGTAGGCCATTCGGCCCTTCGAGCCAGCACCGCCATTCAATACGATCATGTCTGATCATCTAAAATCAGTGCCCCGTTCCTGCTTTCTCTCCATATCCCTTGATTCCTTTAGTCCTAAGAGCTAAATCTAACTCTCACTTGAAAACATCCATTGAATTGGCCGGTAAACAAAAAAGCCGGAGAAACTCAGAGGGTGCAGCAGCATCTATGGAGCGAAGGAAATAGGCAACGTTTCGGGCCGAAACCCATCTTCAGTGAATTAGCCTCCACTGCCTTCCGTGGCAGAAAATTCCCGCGATTCACAACCCTCTGGTTGAAAAGGTTTTTTCTTATCACGGCAGCAAATTGTTTCAAAGTCGACTGAAGTACCCTCGGACATTTTCATCAGGCGTTTTTCTAGCCTGATGAAAAATGTCCACGAGTAAAAAAGGTTGTGAATTAGGTCGTGAAAGTGGGACAGGTCCTTAATATTGAAGTAGCTATCTTGTTTTTGCAGGATAACATTTGCCGCCCCTGCACCATCACAATGAGATATTCATTTTATGATGTAGGATTTAAATTCTGCTTTGTTTTATTTTAGTTTAATTTTGAGATACAGTGCGGAAACAGGCCCTTCGGCCCACCGGATTCACACCGACCAGCGATCCCCCGCTCATTAACACTTTCCTACACACTCTAGCAGGCAATTTTTATATTTACCAAGCCAATTAACCTACATACCCGTACGTCTTTGAAGTGTGGGAGGAAACCGACGATCTTGGAGAAAACCCACGCAGGTCACGGGGAGAAGGTACAAACTCCGTACAGGCAGCACCCGTAGTTGGGATCGAACCCAGATCAAGGGCTGCAAGGCAGCAACTCTACCGCTATGCCACCGTGCCACCTTACTTCCTAATCTCATCACCTGACCTACAAGGATTGAGTTCTGGATAATCCTAGGACCATTTGGCCCACAATGTTTACGCCGAACATGATGCCAAAGTAAGATATCTGTCCTGGAAACTATCTGACAGATAGAAGGGACCAGGATTTTGCTACCTTGAATGATGTCTGAATTCAACAAAGCTTATATCAGAAGGACCCAAAGTGCTGGAGTAACTCAGCGGGTCAGGCAGCATCTCTGGAGAACATGGATAGGTGACGTTTTGGGTTCAGACTCCGAGTCTGAAATCTGAAGAAGGGTCCCGACCAGAAATATCACCTATCTATGTTCTCCAGGGATGCTGCCTGACCCGCTGAGTTACTCCAGCACTCGTGTCCTTATGTGTATTAACCAGCATCTGCAGTTCCCAGTTTCTACTAGTTATCGTGTAGGAAGGGATTACAGATGCTGGTTTATCTTGCTGATAGACACAAAAAGACGGAGTAACTTAATGGGACAGGCAGCATCTCTGGAGAAAAGGAATAGGTGACGTTTCGGGTCAGAACCTTCCTTCAGATTTAAACATCAGAAGGGTTCCGACTCGAACCGTCACAATCCAGGTTCTCCAGAGATGCTGCCTGACGTGCTAAGTTCATAAGTGATAGGAGCAGAATTAGGCCATTCGGCCCATCATTTCTACTCCGCCATTCAATCGTGGGTGATCTATCTCTCCCCCCTGAACCCCATTCTCCTGCCTTCTCCCCCGTAAACCCCTGACACCCATAATTATCAAGAATCTATGTATCTCTGCGTTAAAAATATCCATTGACTTGGCCTCCACACCCTTCTGTTACTCCAGCACTAAGGGCCCTGTCCCACGAGCATGCCACTGCATGCGGCAAGCGGGACCAAACCGGAAGCGGGGGCCGCGCGGAGGTCGAGTGAGTGACGTGAAGTTCGAGCGAAGTCCGCGGGAAGTTCGCGCGTGACGTACGGGGCCAGCTCCGCACAACTCCATACGGCTCCTGCGATCAAAGTGGGACCGGCCCCGCGAGGCCGTACGGCTCAAGCCACCACGTTAGGTCGCTCTTGCCGCATGGAGTCGCATGCTCGTGGGACAGGCCCTTTAGTTACTCCAGCATTTTGTCTCTAAGGCCCGCATGGTTCCGTTCCTCAACAACTTGTTTCTTGCTGTGAAAGTCTCGGTGAGGCAGAGACCTGACGATGCCCGTGGAACTATACACGGCAAAGGTGGTGAAATCAGAGCCCTGGGCTAAAGGCTGAATGCTGAGATACTGGATTCTCCATCGCATTGCCATTACAGGGACAATGACTGTCAACGGAGAAACAATAACCGTGAGATGTTTCCCCTGTAGGATTACAGAGAAAACAATTTTTGCGACTATCAATTAAAGTTAATATATTCAAAGGCTTTAAAACCCAGAGGAAAGGGAAAATATAAATTAGTGATTTCCAAAAGACATTAACATTCAGGGTCAACCAGTCATTTGAAGCCCAACTGTAGCTAATTAAGACAGATGTTTTGGTGTAGGCCTCAGCCTCTCCACAGGGAGCTGTTTGGGCCTGAAGAGCATGTGCAGGCTTTGCGCGCGTGAATGCTGCCTTTGCAGTCCACTGGGTTTCTGCAGATTGAGCAGAGCAAAGCATTTAACGGAACAGTTTGCAGACTGAGAACTGTGATCTACCGCACAACAACTTTCATAGCGCGGCCCTTACACTTCACAACATTTATCCTTTTGGAAGAAAAAAATAAGAAGAAATTGGAGAGCCAGACATCAGCCGACATCAGGTCATTGTTTAGTTCAAAGATGCAGCACAGAAACAGGCCCTTCGGCCCACAGAGTCAGCCCCGACCAGCGAACCCCGTACACGAGCACTATCCTACGCACAGTTTACAAGCTTTATCAAAGCCAATTAGCCTGTACGTCGTTGGAGTGTGGGAGGAAACCGGAGCGCCCGGAGAAAACCCACGCAGGTCACGGGGCGAACGTACAAACTCCGTACAGACAGCGCCCGTAGTCAGGATCCAACCAGGTTCTCTGGTGCTGTGAGGCAGTAACTCTACTTGTCACCCCTCTTACATGTAGTAAGAACTGTGGACAATTTAGAATCAGTGCAGATAGGTTTTCATGTTAAACTGAAATAATCTATGCTTCATCCACACCAATTTAGCACCAAATCTGTTTATAAGAGGTAACTAAAAGTCACCTGTGCTGCCAAAAGATAGCCAACAGGAACTGAGGATGCAAGATTTAATATTTCAAACTGTTATGAGTGACAATGCTAATGTATGAAGCTCTGAGGACGAAGACTCTTAGGTCTATGTGTATCGCCACAGGATGCTTCTTCACAGGGAACGTTGTACTATCCTGGTTACCGTCCACATTTTATGGTTAACCACTCCCATCCGAAGTAGGGTCTTGACCCGAATTGTCACCTGTTCCTTTTCTCCAGAGATGCTTTAGTTTAGTTTAGAGATACAGCGCGGAAGCAGGCACTCCGGCCCACCGAGTCTGATTCCCTGAACACCAACACTATCCTACACGCACTAGGGACAATTTACAATTAAACCAAGCCAATTAACCTGCAAACCTGTACGTCTTTGGAGTGTGGGAGGAAACCGGAGCACCCGGAGTGAACCCACGCGGGTCACAGGGAGAACATGCAAACTCCGGACAGACAGCACCCGTAGATAGGATCGTGCCCGGGCCTCTGGCGCTGTAAGGAGGCAACTCCATCGCCTGTCCCGCTGAGTTACTCCAGCATTTTTGTCCACCTTCAGTGTAATCCAGCATCTGCAGTTCCTTCCTACACACAGTGTCTTAAGTCAGGTAGCTAAGACATTTGCCTGTCTGTGTGGCAATGTGACAGACTAGTGTTTCTAAATATAAACTCTCAGAGCGGAGAGCCTTCGATTTGTGAAGTATGTGCACATTTTATTTTTATTACCGTTCTGACGCACTCCTGAAAACTGTCAGAGAGCAATGGCACATCTTTAAATCATTAAGTATAAGGTTTCTTTTATTGGCTGTGTACTAACAGTGCTTCTTTTAACTGTACGTTTTTTTTCTCACAATTTAAACTATTTTACAATTTGAATAGTTCAGTTTCTGAGTCGCTTTCTGCATACTTCGGTGTTCTTAAGTGGGCCATTAGTTCTTAAAGGGGTACGTACGGTCCTTGAAAAACTGTCCGATGTACGTGGTTATTTTGTAATAACACAGTCGCATAAATCACGGGTATTTGAAGGGGCTGCTCCTCAAGTTCAGGTTGCGTTTTAGTCCCACGATTTTGATATTTGGGCATGAGTGGGGAGGGTCGATTAGGAGGATTTGCTCTTGGGCCTGGACAAGATGGCCACCCGCGGGTCCAGGCAGCGGGCAGTCGATGGTCACACCAGAGTCGGCTGCCCGTCCCTCTTCCGGGCTTACAGTATATCCGTGCTTTCATTGTCTCTGGAGAGGAAAGACACAGTGTCATAGAAACATAGAAAATAGGTGCAGGAGTAGGCCATTCTGCCATTCGGCCCTTCGAGCCTGCACCGCCATTCAATATGATCATGGCTGATCATCCAACTCAGTATCCTGTACCTGCCTTCTCTCCATACCCCCTGATCCCTTTAGCCACAAGGGCCACATCTAACTCCCTCTTAAATATAGTCAATGAACTGGCCCCAACTACCTTCTGTGGCAGAGAATTCCACAGATTCACCACTCTCTGTGTGAAAAATGATTTTCTCATCTCGGTCCTAAAAGACTTCCCCATTATCCTTAAACTGTGACCCCTTGTTCTGGACTTCCCCAACATCGAGAATAATCTTCCTGCATCTAGCCTGTCCAACCCCTTAAGAATGTTGTAAGTTTCTATAAGATCCCCCCTCAATCGTCTAAATTCTAGCGAGTACAAGCCGAGTCTATCCAGTCTTTCTTCATATGAAAGTCCTGCCATCCCAGGAATCAGTCTGGTGAACCTTCTCTGTACTCCCACTATGGCAAGAATGTCTTTCCTCAGAATAGGAGACTGAAACTGTACGCAATACTCCAGGTGTGGTCTCACCAAGACCCTGTACAACTGCAGTAGAACCTCCCTGCTCCTATACTCAAATCCTTTTGCTCCCCGAGGACTCTCGAGACCTCCTGTGAACGCTGATCGCTGCTGGGATACTCGACCCGAAGCATCGGCCATTCCTTCTCTCCAGAGATGATGCCTGTCCCACTGAGTCACTCCAGCTTTTTGTGTCTATCACCAATGTAATATATTATTATGCGTACCGAGGTACAGTGAAAAGGTTTTGTTGCATGCTCACCAGTCTGCGGAAAGACCACACATGATTACAATCGAGCCGCCCACAGTGCACAGATACAGGATAGAGGGAATTGCGTTTAGTGCAAAATAAAGTCCTATTAAGAATAGTAGTCCGATAGTCTCCAATGAGGTAGATAGTAGCTCAGGACGGCCCTCTAGATGTTGATAGCATGGTTCAGTTGTCTGATTACAGTCGGGAAGAAACTGTGGATTTTAGTTAACCAGTGGTCTTAAGTTAATTGGATTTTAGTACACTTGAATTTTGCAACCACCGCGAAAACTCCACCTGTCCCTCACACCCCATAGACCTTTCTCTCCCAATTTAATGCAGTAATGTTCCTTCAAACCAGTCTCTCTGATCAACTTCAGTATCATCCTAAAGGCCACAAAGTGCAGGAGTAACTCAGCGGGTTTGGCAGCATCTATGGAGACCATGGATAGATGAGTCAAAAGAAGGGTCCCATCCTATGACGTTACCTATTGGTGTTCTCCAGAGGTGCGGCCTGGCCCACCGAGTTACTCCAGCACTTTGTGTCCTTTAGTGTAAAACAGCATCTGCAGTTCCTTGTTTCTACACTACTCAATCACCCATCCCCATATTGCACACATGTAAAGAGGCACAGAGTGCTGGAGTAACTCAGCGGATCTGGCAGCATCTATGGAGATCATGGATAGGCGACGTTTCGGGTCAGCACCTGAATGAAAGGTCCCCATCCAAAATATCACCTATCCATGTTCTTCAGATATGCTAACTGACCTGCTGTGTTTGAAGAAGGGTCTCGACCCCAAAACGTCACCTATTCCTTTTCTCCAGAGATACCATCTGACCAAATGAGTTACTCCAGCTTCGAGTCTATCTTCGAGTTATTCCTGCACTTTGGGTCTCTTTTTGTAAACGAGCATCTGCAGTTCCTTGCTTCCTCAAATCGCTGTAATTTCTTGTTTGATGGAAGCTTCTTCGGATATTTCAATGACTTTAATCCAGATCACTTCTGTTCACAAAGTTACAAGGAATATAACCTTTTAGCACTGATATCCCCATGCAGTTAAAATAGCATTTGCGAAAGAAAACCCTGGTGAAATACATGGCTGTGCACACTGTTGAGAAAGATTTATATTTTGTGACGTTTATGTGTGAGTCTGGCTGGTGTTATGTATTTGAACCCTGATTTACTTTTGCAGTTCACTCTCCCTTGAGAGTCAATTTGCGGGGCAGATATCATCGTTGCTATCAAATTTCTTCTGTCATTAAGAAAACCACAGTCTGCCATAGTGGCAAAACTGTTTCCAGAATAAATAACCAAAAGCTAGGTAAATATCAGCAACTGAGAAAGAAACAGTTTTATGTGACCTCCATAATATCCAAGTAATTACTAAGGTCTGGCAGTTTCAAGGAATGTACTGCGCAACAATAAATAGGGAGTTCTGGAGAAACGAACTTGAGCGGCCACCAAAAAAGCAACTCGTTATCAAGCAACATAATTATATTAGGAGGGGGGGAAAAAAAAGGAAATCTTTCAGCCTTGTTCGTAAATTAAACAAATCTCGATAAGGAAGGCAAACAATTTAGCTACTTGAAGTGCATTTGCAACAAACGTCAGCAGCAGAGTTGTGTCAGACGGAACTGCAGATGCTGGTTTAAACCGAAGATAGACACACAAAAAAGCTGGAGTAACTCAGCGGGACAGGCAGCATCTCTGGAGGAAAGGAATGGGTGGCGTTATATCGGGTGGAGACCCTTCCTCAAACGTCAGGAGCAACTTTGCACCACTGGCCTTCTGCGAATTATACACGGCCTTAAGGGGCTGCCCCACTTTTGCGTCATTTGCGCGTCACGCAGATGGCGAGCGAAGATTTTGTACATCCCAAAATCCTGGGGCGCCACGCGCGACCGTGCATCACTGCCTACGTCATAATGCGCGCGTAATGCGCACCATGCGCGCAGCACGATGAGCGCGTCGTGCGTCGTGACACGTAAATGATGTCGCGTAAATTACGCCCAAATTACGCCCAAATGGGACAGGCCCTTTAGTTTGTGCTCAACACTTTTCGGGTTCGACGGTTTATGCCTTGATCTGTTAACCCCGAAGAGTGATCTGATTTACGTGTGTAACTTTGACGGATGTTCAAGGAGTGGCTGACACGTGATTCTGCACCAACTGACGGTCTGTGCAGGAAGGAACTGCAGATGCTGGATTACAACAAAGATGGACAACAAAATGCTGGAGTAACTCAGCGGGACAGGCAGCATCTCTGGAGCGAAGGATTGGGTGGCGTTTCGGGTCGAGACCCTTCTTCAGACTGGCGTAATTGTCTACACTGCGAGCATTGACCAACGCACCAGTCAATCAGCTGATTCTTGATGCAAGGCGCCCCCATTCCTTCTCTCCAGAGATGCTGCTTGACCCACTGAGTTACTCCAACATTTTGCATCTGTCTTCCAACTAACAGTCTCTCTATTGCACAGATGGGAATGCCAAAAAATATCACCCCTCCCCCAGGGATGTTTGAATCCTTCCCCTTTTTAACCTACAAACCTGTGTCATGCACAGAGGAGGTTTTAGTGCATGCTATTGTAAATAACGTAAGTGCTTAGGAACTCGCAATCTGTTTTCCGATTTTAACTGAAGAAATGTGTAAAGTAGGTTACCAGTTGACCATATCACATACTAACACAAAGTCAAAGATAGACACAACATACTGGAGTAACTCAACGGGACAGGCAGCATCTCTGGAAAGAAGGTACAGGTGACGTTTTGAGTTGAGACCAATCTTTAATCTGATCAGTCTGAGAACTTTCTTCAGACTCTTCTTCAGACTGATCAGTCTCGACACAAAACGTCGCCCATTCCTTCTCTCCAGAGATGCTGCCTGTCCCGCTGAGGTACTCCAGCATTTTGAGTCTTTATTCTGTTAAAACTGGCATCTGCAGTTCCTTCCTAACACACAGTCGACCTTAATCCCCCTGAGTTTGGGAAAAGGCCTTTGTGTCACGTTTCACAAAGGAGGGGGGGGGGGGGGGGGGGGGGTTGTGAATTTATACCTCCACATATCAATAGACAATAGCAGTGCAGCAAGCCACGCTGCCAAGACCATGCCAATCTTAGGAAGTGTCAATTGCTGGTTAAAGGTTGAACGACAATCAGATTTCTGGTCAGATGAGAGAGATTAAACTTGAAGTTTAAAAGGTTCCCAGCATTAGCCTGGGGACTTTTTTTAAACCTCCGTCTGCTTTCGTAACATCGCAGCCGGTCCAATGGAAAGCCATCTAACACTTAACTTCTCCTTGCCATTCCCACACAGACCTTCCTGTCCTCGGTCTCCTCCATTCTTAGAATGAGGCTAAATGCAAATTGGAGGAACAGCAACTCATATTTCACCTGTTTAAGAAAGAACTGCAGATGCTGGACGGTAGACAAAAATGCTGGAGTACTCAGCGGGTGAGGCAGCATCTATGGAGCGAAGGAATAGGTGACGTTTCGGGTCAACGTCACCTATTCCTTCACTCCATAGATGCTGCCTCACCCAAAACGTCACCTTTTCCTTCGCTCCATAGATGCTGCCTCACCCGCTGAGTTTCTCCGGCATTTTAATGGTTTACTGGGTTACTTTGAAGGATTCTGTGCTGAATATTTAGTACTCCGAAATGCCACAACAGCGTCTGAAGAAGGGTCTCGACCCGAAACGTCACCTATTCCTTCGCTCCATAGATGCTGCCTCACCCGCTGAGTTTCTCGAGCATTTTTGTCTACCTTCGATTTTCCAGCATCTGCAGTTCCTTCTTAAGCATCTCCACACTGCTGGTGCCTTGGTTCAAGTCCAGCCCATTCCAGACGGTCGCAAAGAAAGTCTCTCCTGTCCTGTCGTAAGTGGAATGAATCTGTGCTGTCTCAACCCACCTTCGAGAGGGGACAGCACAAGCCTCTCCCACCGCCAGTTGGCTGTAGGACTGTGAATGGCCACAGATGGCTGGTGCAAGTAACCCTACACTGTTGCATTTAAGTGCGTTTTTTCTGTAGTTTGAGCCGAGGCACATTATTGGTACAAAAAAAAGGGATCGAGCAAGCTTGATGCTGTATCTGCAGAGGGAAGAAACAACTGTTTAATTCTCCGCCCGGGACTGCCAGGAGGCAACTCGCTCTTGACTGACCCGCTGCCAGTGTGCCTCTGTACGTACATTTGGTATGGGCTTGCAATAAGGAAAGGCCAGTCAGACGATTAAGCTGAAGGTGAGGAGGGGGGGGGGTGAGGGAAAGATTTAATAGGAAACCGAGGGGTAATTTTTCACACACGGGGTGGCCAATCAATCAATCAATCAATCAATCAATCAAATACTTTATTGTCATTCAAAAATACACCAACAAATGCAAGTCTGAACGAAATTCTGTTGCATCTGGCTCACCGTGCAACATAAAATAACAAAAAGATAAAATAGATAAAAAGATAAAATAGATAAAAAGATAAAAATAGATAATCGTGGCGGCACATTATATGGAATTCAAGAGCCTGATGGCTCTGTTGCAAAACCTGGCCGTTCTGCTCCTTATACTGCAATGCCTTGTGCCCGAGGGCAGCAGAGTGAACAGTCCATGATGGAGATGTGTGGGGTCTTTTATAATGCTGTTGGCCTTGGACCAGCAACGTTTGGAAGGAAGGAAATTGAAGGAAGATTTTTGCTCAAACTGTCTTCAAACTGCAACCATCTAAAACAATTGTAGATGCCCCGATATGTAACACAGACCATGACAAAATGTTTCATTTTAAATTAATACCTAACTGGAGACAAAAATACATTACTTGTATTGTTAATGAATTCTATAATTTTCATGCGTGCGACGTGAAAAGATCTTCCAAGAATATTTCCTGTATAGTTTGTGTGAACAAAGAGATTTGGGTAAATTGAGACCTAGTTCATATCGAGGAGAACTTGGCAACAATTACGTCTGATAAGTTACAGGTGCTAGATTGTGGATAGTGTGTCCCTAGCGTGTGTAGGATAGAATTAGTGTATGGGGGATGGCTGGACGGTACAGACTCGGTGGGCCGAAGGGCCTGTTTCGGCGCTGTATTTTTAAACTAGCTCTCAGTCTGAGAGTCTTGATTCGAAACGTCACCTATTCCTTTTATCCAGGGATGCTGCCTGACCCGCTGAGTTACTCCAGCATTTTGTGTCTACCTTTGGTTATAAAACAGCATCTGCAGTTCCTGCTCATTGCAACTTACTGCTGTCATTATGGAAGGTGACTGGAGGTGTCAGTTTAACTCCCATCCACCAGACTTAACAAGGGCATTAACAATAGCAGCTATGACCACAGACACCGAGCTTGCTGTATCAAGTAACAGGAAATAGCACTTTAATTTGTGACTATGACATTGAGGAAAATATATTACTTCTGTGCACGACTCAAAATAAAACTACCCGTTTAGTTTAGTTTACTTTAGAGATACAGCTTGGAAACAGGCCCTTCGGCCCACCTAGTCCGTGCCGACCAGCGATTCCCGCACACCAACACTATCCTACACACACTAGGGACAATTTACACTTATACCAAGCCAATTTGCCTACAAACTAACTACGTCTTTGGAACGTGGGAGGAAACCGGAGAACCCGATTAAAGCCCACGCAGGTCACGGGGAGAATTTACAAACTCCGTACAGACAGCACCCGTAGTCAGGTTCGAGCCCGGGTCTCTAGCGCTGTAAGGCAGCAACTCTACCGCTGCACCACTGTGCCGTACAACCTGAACTATTTAGTGCCTTGTGTGGCAATGCACCCCACAATGCCCTATACCACAGATGAGGGAAGATGGACCCTAACAAAAGTACATTTTATTTCTATGGCTCCTTATTCATACAGCGTGGAAACAGGCTCCTCAACCTAACTCGAGTCATTCACAGTGTTTAGATATATGATAAAGAGAATAACCTTTCTCGTGCAAGTTAAAGACAGTAATGTTCATGTTCATAAGTGATAGGAGCAGAATTAGGCCATTCAGCCCATCAAGTCTACTCCACCATTTAATTATGGCTGATCTATCCCTCCCTCCTAACACCATTCTCCTGCCTTCTCCCCATAACCCCTGACACCCGCACTAATCAAGAATCTAACTCTGCCTTAAAAATATCTATTGACTTGGCCTCCACAGCCTTCTGTGGCAATGAATTCCACAGATTCGCCACCCTGTGACTAAAGAAATTCCTCCTGAACTCCTTCTTAAAGGAACGTACCAGCGATCCCCGCACATCAACATTATCCTACACACACTAGGGACAATTTACACATACACCAAGCCAATTAACCTACAAACCTGTACGTCTTTGGAGTGTGGGAGGAAAACGAAGATCTCGGAGAAAACGCACGCGGGTCACGGTGAGAACGTACAAAATCCGTGCAGACAGCGCCCGTGGTCAGGATCGAACTCCGGCGCTGCAAGCGCTGTAAGGCAGCAACTCTACCGCAAATGAAGTGTTACGAGCAGAATATACAGGCGCTCGAATTGTGAAGATAAATCAGTTTGAACATATATGGTACAAGCCAAGGGACTCATCAGTTTATCCACGTTTACAGTTTGTCAAAAAGTGCAGTCATAAACCATCCTCAAAGAAACCAACAGCACAGAAAGATTAACCCATCGTAAAGAATCGGAAGTAAAATATAACAAACGCTGTTTTTCTTGTGATGTACACGACCAACCGACCGACTCGAACCATCGTGTAACAGGTGGGAAAGTCATTACTAAATCAGAGGCTGATGAGGAAAGATGTTCGTTTGAAGTTGTGAAAGAGAAGCTCTGTTGGTTTTGGAGCCCCGGAGAAGAAGATTGGCATGGGAATTCTCCAGTGGGCCGGGATCTGATACGTCGAGTTGTCTCTAGTGGTTTAATATCCTTCAAAGCTCTTGACATCTGAGTATGTTTGCACCAGATCCTTTGTAGGTCACCTAACACACAGGGATTGCTTTCTCTGTCAGCTGCCCTTTGTAAGTTGAATGCCCCCTTTGCTGGTCTGGCACTGTTGTGCTGTTAAACCCCTGTCCCACTGTACGAGTTCATTCAAGAGTTCTCCCCGAGTTTGCCCTGATTCGAACTCGGAGATTTACGGTAATGGCCGCTCGTAAGTACTCGGGGCTCTCGTGGACATTTTTTAACATGTTGAAAAATCTTCACGAGTCTTCCCGAGCTTACCTGCCGTTAGCGAGTCTTCCCGAGTACCTGCCGTTAGCGTTACGAGCCGCTAGGAGACGTCCCCGAGCTCCGACGTACCCGCTACTTTCATTCTACGTGCTTACCACGAGTTTGATTTTTTTTTTAAACTCGGGAGAGCTCTTGGAATGAACTCGTACCGTGGGACATGGCCTTTAGTTTCCCTGCCGTTGTGGTAATGGTACTCTTGGCACTGGAGAAAGCGGTATCGTCAGAGCTTCCTTCATGCCGTTAGAGTTTAATTTGTACCTCTCCAAACAGCTCATTGGCACAGCGGTAGAGCTGCTGCCTCACAGCGCCAGGGACCCAGGTTCGATCCTGGCCACGGGTGCATTCTGTGCGGAGTTTGCACGTTCTCCCTGTAACCGCGTGGGGTTCCTCCGGGTGCTCTGGATTCCACCCACATCCCAAAGACGTGCAGGCTTGTAGTATAATTGGCCTCTGTAAATTGCCCCCAGTATGTAGGGAGTGGATGAGAAAGTTGGATAACATAGGGCTAGTGTGATCGGGTGAACCATGGTCGCTGTGGGCCAAAAGTCCTGTTTCCATGCTGTGTCTCGAAAACAAAATACTTTTTCTTCTTTAATCAAACTCGAACGCCCTTCTTTGCCTTGGATACGTTCAATGAGGCTTTTAGACTTAGACTTTAAAGATACAGCGTGGAAACAGGCCCTTTGGCCCACCGAGTCCGGGACGACCAGCGATCATCCTGTACATTAACACTATCCTACACACTGGGGACGATTTTACAGCTCAACTATTAACCCACTAACCTGTACGTCTTTGGAATGTGGAAAGAAACCTGAGCACGTGGTGTTGCAATGGTTTTGTAGTCAGATGGCACTCTTGGTTCAGGAAAAGCAGATGAGGATAAAAGTAGCATCATAAACCTTGCTTCACGCTTTCTCCGAATCAGGCTGACAACAGGCAATAACTCTGGGAAAGTGATACTCAGGAAACCAGGAAACGTTTGGCATCATATCGGGTGGCGCAGCGGTAGAGTTTCAGCTTTGCAGCGCCAGAGACCTGGGTCCGATCATGATCCACGGCTGCTGTCTGTACAGAACTTGTACGTTCTCCATGTGACCACGTGGGTTTTCTCCGGGTGCTCTGGTTTCCTCCCACACTACAAAAACGTACGATTATTTGGCTTTGGCACATTGTAAAATTGTCCCTAGTGTGCGTCAGTCAGCGTACGGGATGACCGGTTGTCGGCGCGGACTCGGTGGGCCGAATGGCCTGTCTCCGTGCTGTATCTCTAAAGTAAAGTCTAAAGTTTCAAAGTTCAAAGTGCTAATCTGATCACGATCGCTGTGTGTAGGTTCAACAGTGAATTTATTTCTACCTCTTGTGAATTGTGTTTGCAGTCTAAATTGGAGATGACCGTCACCTGTACGGATGGCAAATGGAACCAGCATGTTCCGTGTGAGCCGGTAGACTGTGGGATCCCTGACCAGTATCACGTCTACCCTGCCACCTTCTCTTGCCCGGAAGGGACCACTTTTGGGAAGCGGTGCTCCTTTCAGTGTCGACCACCGGCTGAACTCCGAGGTAAGAAAAGACCACTGTGTGAAGATCTACCCCCTTTACTCCTAACCTCAGCTCAGTCTATTCATTGTGACGTGTACCAAGGTACAGTGAAAAGCTTTTGTTGCCTGCTATCCAGTCAGCGGAAAGACTATGACCCGCGATCTATTGCTGAGGCTCTTTAGGGCGCAGGTCAGCCCGCATTTGGAGTATTGTGAGCAATTTTGGGGCTCCACATCTGAGGAAAGATGTGCTGGGTCCAGAGGAGGTTTACCAAGAATGATCCCAAGGAATGAGTGGGTTAACATATGATGAGCGTTTGACTGCACTGGGCCTGTACTGGCTGGAGTTTACAAGGATGAGAGGAAATCTCATTGAAACTTACCGAATCGTGAAAGGCTTGGATAGAGTGGATGTGGAGAGGATGTTTCCACTGGTGGGAGAGTCTAGGACCAGAGATCATAGCCTTAGAATTAAAGGACATGCAATAGTGAAGGAGATGAGGAGGAGGAGGAATTTATTTAGTCAGAGGGTGGTGAATCTGTGGAATAATTTGCCATAGAACGCTGTGGAGGCCAAGTCAGTGGATATATTTACGGCAGAGATAGATAGATTCTTGATTAGTGCGGGTATCAGGGGTTATGGGGATAAGGCAGGAGAATGGGGTTAGCAGGGAGATTAGCCATGATTGAATGGCGTATAGACTTGATGGGCCGAATGGCCTAATTCTGCTTCCATCACTTATGACTTTATGACATGACAATACATGATTACAATCGACCCAATCACAGTGTATAGATACATGATAAGGGAATGACATTTAGTGCAAGGTAAAGCCAGCCACTGAGCATGGTGGCGCAGCGGTAGAGTTGCTTCCCTTACAGCGCCAGAGACCCAGGTTTGATCCTGACTACGGGCGATGTCTGTACGGAGTTTTACTTTCTCCCCATGACCTGCGTGGGTTTTCTCCGGGATCTCTAGTTTCCTCCCACACTCCAAAGACGTACCGGTTGTAGGTTAATTGGCTTGGTGTAAGTGTAAATTGTCCCTAGTGCGAGTGTAGGATAATGCTTGTGCACGTGGATCGCTGGCTGCTGAAAGGGCCTGTTCCCGCACTGTATCTGTAAGCTACACTAAGCACTCATTACCTCAATGAACCACCGGTTAGATAACCAGAATCTCCAAGGGGAAAAATTTATCACTGGAAAATCCTTTCACTTTCGATGCCTGAAGCAACAGCCCATATCGTAAGTGCTGCCACTGTACTCCTCAGGGATAAAAGTGTCAGAGTAATGCATTAGACTGGAAGCACTGGTCCAGTCCTGAATGATGCATTGCACAGAATGTGTGTGGATTTATGCAGGTGAATGACAAGGTCTCACCTCTCCACTGAAATAAAAAAAAATACACCATCTGCAAACTCTGCACAGTCTATAAAACTGTTCAGCAAATTAATATACATCTCTGGATCCAGACAACCGTATCCTTCGAGTGTGGCGTTCCAGAGGTGTGGAGGGAGGGAAGGGGTTGAATAGATAAAAATATTTTTGGCATCAACGGGCTCTGTAGGCAACGTTGTGTTGTGAATCTTAGCGCTCCCCGCCTCACTCCTTCACCACCCTCCACTCAAGTCCAAGAATCGCTCACTCTTGTTTGAAGGTTTTATACACATAGTTAAACTTTATTATTTTTAATCTTGTTGCTCCCATCAGGATTGAAGCGGGAGGAGAGAGTGAAAGCCTGGCGCTTGCCAGAAGTTGAATGAAGTAAAGTCTATTTCTTTTTACAAGGCACAGACAAAACCGCACAGCTGCCGTGGTCGCAGGCAGACGTGGGGTGTGTGGAGGCAAGCAGCTGACGGGCAGGCAGGCAGGAACACACAGACACGCACACATGCACGCATGCACACACTCGCACACACACACACACACACACACACACACACACACACACACACACACACACATATGCACAACACACACATATGAACAACACACGCACACACACACACACACACACACACACACACACACACACACACACACACACACACACACACACACACACACACACACACACACACACACACACACACACATATGAACAACACACACACACATGCACAATGCACACACACTCACGCAGGCACTCACACACTCACAGCACCCGCACGCATACACGCATGGGCAAATACATTTGCATGTTGCACGTGCCTGCGCACACAAACACATACACATGCACCTGCTCACGTACAAACATGCGCACACATGCACACACACATACATGCACATACACACACACACGCACATGCACATACACTCACACACACGCACATACACCCACACACACATACATATACATACACACACACACACACACGTGCACACACACAAATACGCACACACATACATGTATATACACACACACACATGCACACACACACATACATATACATAACACACACACACAGGCACACACACACATACATGTACATACACACACACAAACTCACACACATGCATATACACGTGCACATCCATGCATATACACACACAGATATACACACACACATATACACACATACACAAGCAGCACCTGCACGCGACGACACAGAGCCAAATCATGTCCAGTTCCACAGCTTGCCACTTTTATAACAAAGTCAGAACAACAGGTAGGATGTGGAGGCTTTGGATAGGGAGTTTAAGAGGTTTACATGAAAAGCTGCCTAGATTGGGGAGTATTAGTTGTAAGGAGAGGTTGGTCAGACTTGGATTGTTTTCACTGAAGCGCCAGAGATTGAGCGGAGGGAACTGACAGAAGGAATCAAGGTATACGGGGAGAAAGCAGGAATGGGGTACAGATTTTAGATGACCAGCCATCGTGGGGTTAGAAAGGGAATACACCCTGTCCACGGGCACCCTGAGAGAGTTCCGGGACCGCTGGGCTCCGCAGGGTGTTGAATGTATCCTCAATAAGGAATGTAACATAGTTGTATTGTAGTTTATAATGGATATACGTTTGTATTATATTATGGTGGTGGGTTCTGGCTTGTTATATTGTAGAGTAAATATTATTTTTTAATAATTTAATACATTTTTTGAGAAAAGAAAAGTGAGTAAGACATTGAACCGGTTCGTTGGGATTGGACGTTCCCATTCAGCTTCTGTGAAAAGTACATAGAAACATAGAAACATAGAAAATAGGTGCAGGAGTAGGCCATTCGGCCCTTCGAGCCTGCACCGCCATTCAATATGATCATGGCTGATCATCCAACTCAGTATCCTGTACCTGCCTTCTCTCCATACCCCCTGATCCCTTTAGCCACAAGGGCCACATCTAACTCCCTCTTAAATATAGCCAATGAACTGTGGCCTCAACTACCTTCTGTGGCAGAGAGTTCCAGAGATTCACCACTCTCTGTGTGTGAAAAAAATGTTTTTCTCATCTCGGTCCTAAACGATTTCCCCATTATCCTTAAACTGTGACCCCTAGTTCAGGACTTCCCCAACATCGGGAACAATCTTCCTGCATCTAGCCTGTCCAACCCCTTAAGAATTTTGTAAGTTTCTATAAGATCCCCCCTCAATCTTCTAAATTCTAGCGAGTACAAGCCGAGTCTATCCAGTCTTTCTTCATATGAAAGTCCTGCCATCCCAGGAATCAGTCTGGTGAACCTTCTCTGTACTCCCTCTATGGCAAGAATGTCTTTCCTCAGAATAGGAGACTGAAACTGTACGCAATACTGCAGGTGTGGTCTCACCAAGACCCTGTACAACTGCAGTAGAACCTCCCTGCTCCTATACTCAAATCCTTTTGCTCCCCGAGGACTCTCGAGACCTTCTGTGAACGCTGATCGCTGCTGGGATACTTGACCCCGACTTCCCCAACATCGGGAGCAATCTTCCTGCATCTAGCCTGTCCAACCCCTTAAGAATTTTGTAAGTTTCTATAAGATCCCTACCTCAATCTTCTAAATTCTAGCGAGTACAAGCCGAGTCCATCCAGTCTTTCATCAAGTGAACGTTTCCCCATTCGGCCCCCTCTTCCTACCCCACATCCACCCACGCTGAAGTTCTGTGCGGAGCCGAGTGCGTCACGGTGACTAGTTACTTTTCGGAATGATTCAGCCCAGAGCAATAATAATAATCATGAGTAATTTCAAGAAAGTTGCGGGGAAGTTCTGCCAACAATAACAAACAAGCCGAGGTGGATGGGGAGAAAATATGAGGGAGTTTGTGTGTGTGAACGTCTCCAGATATATTCTGCGCTATAAAACAGTGTTTAGTTGTGGTTTGTAAGAGCATGTACAGGATACTCAGATTGAGGGAGCTGTGGACACTTTGCTTTCCAAACCCCTGTGCCAGCAACTCCCAACAAGAGTTGCTTTAGTTTCGTGTCAACCCGGCCTTGCACCGCGCCAGCAATGAGTCTTCCAGTTGGACTAATGTGGCTTTGCTGTTCTGCAGGGACCAATAACACTCTGGACTGCCTCGATGATGGCCTGTGGTCTTTCCCCGAATCCATCTGTGAGCTGCTGTGCCTGGCTCCAACGCCCGTGCCCAACGCTGAGCTCCAGAGCGCGCACTGCCACCAAGATGGCCACAAGGTTGGATCGTCGTGCAAGTACAAGTGCCGAGAGGGGTACTACGTCCCCATAGACGGGAAAAAGTCACGGAAGTAAGTGCGGCCGTGGTGTCGTCGTGCCGGTACATGCGCGCTTGTGAGTGCACGTCTGCCACGTGCGTGTTTTGACTGTTTGCAGGAAGGAACTGCTTTGCACTGAGGATAGACACAAATGGCTGGAGTAACTCAGCGGGTCAGGCAGCATCTCTGGAGAGAAGGAATGGGTGATGAGATTAGTCTGAAGAAGGGTCTCGACCCAAAACTTCATCCATTCCTTCTCTCCTAGTGGATTAGAAAGCGGGATAACATAGAACTAGTGTTGACAGGTCAGCGTGGACTCAATGGGCTGAAAGGCCTGTTTCCATGCTGTACTTTTCAATCAAATGCAAAATATCAATGGGAACATCATGCAAAATGGCAGATCCAGCAGTTCAAGCTAACACTCAAGACTGATGGTACACAAAATTGCTGGGGAAACTCAGCGGGTGCAGCAGCATCTATGGAGCGAAGGAAATAGGCGACGTTTAGGGCCGAAACCCTTCTTCAGCCCGTCTGAAGAAGGGTTTCGGCCCGAAACGTCGCCTATTTCCTTCGCTCCATAGATGCTGCTGCACCCGCTGAGTTTCCCCAGCAATTTTGTGTACCTTCGATATTCCAGCATCTGCAGTTCCCTTTTGAACACTCAAGACTGATGGGTTGAGTGTTAGCTTTTTGCCTTCATTTTCAATAAGGAATGAAAATTGCTAAACTCACTAGAGTTTAGAAGGATGAGTGGGCGTTCTCATTGAAACGTACCGAAGAGTGATAGGATGGATGTGGAGGGGATGTTGGCACTAGTGGGAGAGTCCAGGACAGGAGTCCATAGCCTCAGAATGAAAGGACGTATCTTTAGATAGGAGATGAGGAGGATTTTCTTTAGTCAGTGGGTGGTGAATCTGTGGAATTAATTTAAGGTGGAGATTGATAGACATCAGACAATAGACAATAGGTGCAAGAGTAGGGCATTCGGCCCTTCGAGCCAGCACTGCCATTCACTGTGATCATGGCTGATCATCCCCAATCAGTACCCCATTCCTGCCTTCTCCCCGTATCCCTTCACTCCGCTATCTTTAAGAGCTATTTCTAACTCTCTCTTGAAAGCCTCCAGAGAATTGGCCTCCACTGCCTTCTGAGGCAGATAATTCCACAGACTCACAACTCTCTCTCTAGGTCCTTGATCAGTACAGGTGTCAGGGGTTGTGGGGAGAAGGCAGGAGAATGGGGTTGAGAGGGAGAGATAGATCAGCCATGATTGAATGGCGGAGTAGACTTGATGGGCCGAATAGCCAAATTATGCTCCTCTAGCTTTACCTTGCACTAAACATTATTCCCTTATCATGTATCTGCACACTGTGAATGGCTCGATTGTAATCATGTATTGTCTTTCCACTGGATGGATGGCACGCAACAAAATCTTTTCACTGTACCTCGGTACACATGACAATAAACAAAACGAAACTGAATAACAAGAACAGGAGTCTGAGCAGGCTGTAAAACAGGCCAGTGATTCTCTCTTGCAGGCTTGGTGTGACAGCCCAAGACAGATTTTATGGGATTTTTTCCCACTACATCAATTTCTTCAATGCTTACAAGGTGGTTCGCTTGTGTTAGTGTTTACATCTGAAAGTGAGCTCAGAAACGGGTTAAAAAGTGTTGGAGTTACAAACAAACAAATAATTAGGGGCTTTCCTTGTGAGCAGCCCCACAAGAATTGAGGAAAAAAATAATTTCCTTGCATACTACCATGGTGCCCAGCGTTGTAATGTTAAAACTATTACAGGGAAAACAGATTGTTTTTGGCAGCTAGATGCCAGGCTGCAATGACGTTACCTAATTTGGCTCTTGCGATCGTCGAAAACTTTGATGGGCAATTCTGTTTTAATTAATATCCGTCACCCGCCAAGAGAAGCACTCTTAGATTGCTGCAAATGTTAAGCTACCTAACGAGGACCAGCGAACAACACATTTCCGCAGAAAATAGACACAAAGTGCTGGATTAAAACTCAGCGGGACGGGCAGCATCCCTGTAGAGAAGGAATGGGTGACGTTTTGAGTCGAGACCCTTCTTCAGACCTGCGGGTCGGGGGGAGAGGGAAACGAGAGATAAGCTAGGGTAAGGTGTGAAAAACGAGAGATCAAAGGGGATCCAGGAAAATGTAGAGTAGATCATTGTATTAGATCGGTGAAGCCGACACCGAGGCATACAATGTAAAATTTAATCAGGAGGACAGTCGGACTGGTCGGAGAACCAGGATGGGGGAGGGATGGAGAGAGAGGGCATGCAAAGACTGACTTTGGTACTTTCCCACACAGTGGGGAACTTTGATTCTGCTGTGTGGGGATGTTTTATGTTAAATTCTATAGTGTGTGTTCTTTATACCCTTTCTGGCTTAATCCCTCCCTTCACCACCTCCAGTTTAAGTTCCAGTTGGAATATTTTGGAGGACCCAAGAACCAAGAACCAAGAACCAAGGCTTTCTTAAAGTTAGAGCAGCCAATATTCATCCCGTTGGATTGTAAGCCAGTTCATTGGCTATATTTAAGAGGGAGTTAGATGTGGCCCTTGTGGCTAAGGGGATCAGAGGGTATGGAGAGAAGGCAGGTACGGGATACTGAGTTGGATGATCAGCCATGATCATATTGAATGGCGGTGCAGGCTCGAAGGGCCGAATGGCCTACTCCTGCACCTAATTTCTATGTTTCTATGTTTCTATGTAAGCTGTCCAAGCGAAATATGAGGTGCAACACATAGATTCTCAAAATGGTGAAGAGAATGCTCATTCCTACTCTATAAAAATATTACAATTAATTCAGCACGCTAATAGCCTTGCTGTACAATGGATAAAAAATGAATCCTCAGGGAGGCGATTGACTAATGGCAGCTGTGTAGCACTGACTGATTTTTAGTCATGGTACGCACTTAAGAAACCTCATGCATATTTAATTAAATGCACGTATGTAACAAAACTGATAGATTATCTTAAATCAAAACCCAATCCCTAACCCCAAATCTACACCCCTCCCTCCCCCACTAGCTGCACTGACTTGGAAATTCTTATATTTTCCACCTCTAACCGCAGCTTTCAATGTTTTGCAAACAAACAATCAATTCTCACGACCTTTAGCTGTGGGCAGCACGGTGGCGCAGCGGCAGAGTTGCTGCCTTACAGCACCAGAGACCCGGGTTCGATCCTGACTACGGGCGCAGTCTGTACGGAGTTTGTACGTTCTCCCCGTGACCTGCGTGGGTTTTCTCCAGGATCTCCGGTTTCCTCCCACACTCCAAAGACGTACAGGTTTTGTAGGTTAATTGGCTTTGGTAAAATTGTAAATTGTCCCTAGTCTGTGTAGGATAGTGTTCGTGTCGCTGGTCGGCACGGATTCGGTGGGCCGAAGGGCCTGTTTCTGCACTGTATCTCTAAACTAAACTAAACTAAACTTTGAGGAACTCTCAATTGGCACCCACAGAGATTATTTTCAAGAAGATAAATTTAAGGTGAAGGGGGAAAGATTTAATAGGAGTGGTGGGTGCATGGAATGAGCTGCCAGAGGAGGTAGTTGAGGCTTGGACTATCGCAAAGTTTAATAACCAATTAGACAGATACATGGAAAGGACAGGTTTTGATGGATATGGGACATATTGGCTGGTGGGGACAAGATGGGCTTCCACACTGCTTCCACACTGTATCACTATGACTAAGAAGGCACAAAAGACAATAGAAGATGGAATATTGAGTAAAATCAACATACTGAAGGAACACTTAAGCGTTTATGACACTTTATAAATATTCGTGTTTTGTTTTTGTTTTTTGTATGCCGTTTCACATTTGCTTTTTATTCTTTTATTCTGTTCGAAATAAAGAATTAAATAAAAAATAAATAAAAAACAAATAACTCAGATGGTCAGGCAACGTCTGAGGAGGGAAATGGACAGACGGTGTTTCGGTTCTGGAGCCTTGTTCAGACTGACGGAGTAGATGGGAGTTAGCTGGTGGAACGAGGAAAAGGGAAGGACTTGGGGCCAGAGCTGACAAGTGATAGACGGAGGTTGACACAAAATGCTGGAGTAACTCAGCGGGACTGGCAGCATCTCTGGAGAGGAGGAATGGGCGACGCTGAAGTTAGAGAAGGCAATGTTTGTACCGCTGGGGTGTAATTGGCTTCTGAAAATTGTAATACGAATCTTTGGGAGACTGAGGAGATGAGTCACGATCATACAGGCGACACCCTGGTGACATGTCGCGGGATGAAGCCTGTACAGTCGTGAGTAGTCGCCTAAAGAGTCGTACCGTGTTCTGGTCGCCGCTGGATTTTCAACCCGTCGAAAATATTCGGCGACCAGCTGCGACCATGACGGGTGCCGGCAAGTCGCCGAAAAAGTTGCGCAAGTGGGACAGGCCCATTAGTCTAGGATAACAACAAGCTGAGGCCATCTCTGGGTGGGTTAAGCAGTATTTAATAATGGGTTAATCAAGCCCAACCACCGTCAGTTTGTAGCAACACACCCTGTTGAAAATCAATTCCATTCATTCCCCACCAGCTGCCCTTCAGAAGCATGCTGACTGGAGTGACCAATCAACCACTTGTCAACCACATCCCACTTACCAAGCTCGTTAGCCTTGACAAGGGAGGAAACAATCCCCGCCACTTTTGCCAGATTTTGGAAGGGAGCTAGGATTGTTGCATAAATTAAAGAAAGAAATACCATTTAAAATTTTTTTTAAAAAAGCAGAAAGTCACGGCAAGTTTAAATGCACCATTGAAAAAAAAAAGCAAATGAAATGTTAGAACACTAGAACTCAGACTATGTAAACGTCTTGTGTTGCATACTAATAGAATGCAATATAACCTTTGCATAATACTTTCATAATATCTATTGACCTCCTATTTCACTCAGGATTTCGCTTTAGGACTGTAATCTGATTCTGAATTTGCATCCGGCTTTTGAATGCGACTGTACTCCTGCTGAAATATTTCATCAACAGAGAGTATAAACGTCAATTTAAATCGCTCACTTTTTTTAAAGTTTCCATTTACTGTGGACTTTTCTATTTCTGTTCGGTGCCTGGAAACACAGGTTAAAAAAATTGCAAAGATCCAGTGTATGTTATTCTAAATTTGTAAATACAGTTTGCGAGAGGATTTGTACTTTAATCTTGGCGAGCTGCGCTCTCATTAGGGTGAATGCCAAGCATTTAGTAGTCTCCCACATGTAGCGAATTCCCTCCTCAAACCTCAGCCTCAAAGCTTCTCAATTCCATCCCTATGTCCCCCAGTTTTCAGCTACTTGGGCTAGAAATTCATTCTGTCATAGGCACTCGCTATCCCATATCATGCAGTGTGGAGCTCTGAAGCTATTCAGTGTGGGAAAAGGCCCCCTGTCCATCGAAGCGCTTCAACTCCCCCTCCCATTCCGTATCCGACCTCTCTGTCCTGGGCCTCCTCCATGGCCAGAGTGAGCACCACCGGAAATTGGAGGAACAGCACCTCATATTCCGCTTGGGGTGTCTGCATCCTGGGGGCATGAACATTGAATTCTCCCAATTTTGTTAGCCCTTGCTGTCTCCTCCCCTTCCTGAACCCTCCTGCTGTCTCCTCCCATTCCTCAGCCCTCGGGCTCCTCCACCTCATTTTTCCTTTCTTCTCCCCACCCCCCCCCCCACCCCCCATCAGTCTGAAGAAGGGTTTCGGCCCGAAACGTTGCCTATTTCCTTTGCTCCATAGATGCTGCTGCACCCGCTGAGTTTCTCCAGCATTTTTGTGTGACCCGAGACATCATCTATTCCTTTTATCCAGAGATGTTGGCTGACCCTCCAAGTTACTCCAGCGTTTTGTGTCTATCTTCGGTGTAAACCAGCATCTGCAATTCAGTTTTAGTTTAGAGAAACAGGCCCTTCGGCCCACCGAGTCCGCCCCGACCAGCGACCCCCATATATTGACACTATCCTACACACGCTAGGGACAATGTTACATTTTATACCAAGCCAATTAACCTGCAAACCTGTATGTCTTTGGAGAGTGGGAGGAAACTGAAGATCTCAGAGAAAGCCCACGTGGTCACGGGGAGAACGTGCAAACTCCGTACAGACAGCACCCGTAGTCAGGATCGAAACCAGATCTCTGGCGCTGTAAGGCAGTAGCTCTACCGCTGCGCCACCATGCCGCCCTAATCATCAAGAACCCATTCAAAGCGATCTCACACCAGTCCATTTGGTTCTCCCATTCCCTTCAATTCCACCCAGATTCTACCACTCTCCGATCCACCAGGGGTAATCAGCAGCGGCCAATTAACCCTACACATCCGTACGTCTTTGAAACATGAGAGGATATTGAAGCATCTGCAAACCCATAAGATCCCAGGGAAGACGTGCAAACTCCACATGACCCCAGCACAGTGGTGCAGCTGGCAGAGCTCCTTCTTCACAGCGCCAGAGACCAATGTTCAATCCTGACCTCGGGTGCTGTCTGTGTGGAGTTTGCATGTTGTCCCAGTGGCTGCATGCATTTCCTCTGGGTGCTCCGGTTTTCTCCCACATCCCCAAAGACGTGTAGGTTTGTAGGTCATTTGGCCCTCTGTAAATTGCCCCTCGTGTACAGGGAGTGGTGGAGAATATGGGATAACCTAGAATTAGTGTGAACGGGTGATTGGTGGTTACGCAGACTCGATGGGCTGAAGGGCCTGTTTCCATGCTGTATTTCCAACCGGAACTAAACTAATCTTTTCTCTTGGTTAGTGTGAACTTTCTCGCAATCTCATCCACCCCTTTAACAGCCCTATGATACATCCTGAAGAGCGTTGGAGTATCTTAAAAGCAGATTATGCTCGCTCCAAATAAGGATCTGAAGAAGGGTCTCGACCCTGAAACGCCACCCAATCCTTCTCTCCAGAGATGCTGCCTGTCCCGCTGAGTTACTCCAGCATTTTGTGTCTGTCTTTGGTGTCAACCAGTATCTGCAGTTCATTTCCTACACATGCTGTTATTCTGTGAGCAAACATTGTCGAAAGTGAACAGTTTAGAAATCGTCTTTGTGAGATGAATCAAGAGGCTTTAAAAGGGCTAATGGGCCTGTCCCACTTGCCGATTTTTTTAGGCAACTGCCGGCGACTGTCATAGTCGTAGCAGGTCGCCGAAAAACCGGTGACAACCTACGTCATCCTGGCGACAACCTACGACAGCACCTACGTCAGGAGAAGTCAAGCTACGCTCAATGGCGTCAAACCCACTGTCACCGAAAATGTTTCAACATGTTGAAAATTTAGCGGCGAACAGAAAGACGCTACGAATGTTTGCGCGACTGAGGAGATGACTCCCGGCAAACATGTGGCGACAAACTAGTCGCCTGTAGCTGCCTAAAAAAAATCGCCTAAGTGGGACAGGCCCATAACACTCCAGAGCGATTGGTTTCCTGATTGTTAATTCTTAAACTTTTACAGGCGGTCTTTCAAGACTAAGTGTACAGAGGATGGGAGCTGGCAGCCAGGAGTGTGTGCCCCTGTCACGTGCAAGGCGCTCCCCGCAAAGTTTCACGGCACTTACCATTGTACCAACGGCTTCCAGTTCAACAGTGACTGCTGGATGAACTGCAGCGATGCCAACAACCAGACCGTAAGTAATGAGGATTGCAAAAAAAAACCCCTCTATGTGTGGAAAGTTGAGAAAATTGGCTTTTAAGTGGGAAAACTGTAAAGGAGAAATATTACCGCCTGTTGGCGAAAGGAACACTTCCTCGCTAATCTTACCTCACAAAACTTTAACAAGGTTTTTTTTCCCCCCCCGTTTTACGAGGGTTTCTCTCAGCCGACTGACTTTGTCTGAGACTTTCTAATGTGCGATGCTAACTGTTTTTAGTGCAGTTGGTGCTTGTTAATGGAGATGTGGTGAGGGGGGGGGGGCGTTTGCTCTTCTGGGATGTCCGTCCGAATCCCAACGTTTTTATCAATGGCAGTGAATGAAGATGACCTGGTTAAATGAATGAGTTTATTTCCAGTGGTGGGAGGTAATATCTCCAACAACACTCTGTGAAGTATATTTTTACGACACAGCCGCCCTTAGCACCAAGAGCTTCACCTGGGAGCATGTATTAGGAACCTGGGGACCCTATTTCTCCAGGTACCTTTACACAGCCCTGCACTAAAACATAATGAATCCTACATGTTTTTAAAAACAGGCGAAATTCTACAGAATGTTTAAATGTTGCATCTGTGTTGTGGAATGTCACACTTAGTTAAAAATGCAGAGCAGATCTTTTAAAATATTCAAAGCCAGCCACTTTATTTTTTTTGTTGTATTTCACAGTACAGGTCCACCACTGATTTTACGGCACCCTTTGTCACAGCATCTGAAGGGGGGTTGGAGTGGGGGGGTGGTGGGGGGGTGGAAGGGGGTCGAGATACCAGCCTACAAAGACGGCCTCGGAAGACGGCTACAGGAATGGATCAGTCGGCTCTGGCCGGGCCCAGATTTCCAGAGCCCCAGCCGCAGGGGGCAAGTTTGATCCGTCGATGGGGCGCCAAAGTCCCGCTGAGGTTGAGATCGGCCGCCTCACCTGGCCTAGGCGCCACGTTCTCAGGGGGACTTCCAGGGAAGATTCCAACCATGCTCTTGTGATTGTGACTAACACTATCCTAGGATAGCGCATGTGTGCGGGGATCGCTAGTCGGCGCGTGTCTTGTTGAGCTGAAGGGCCTGATTCCTCGCTGTATCTCTAAAGTAAACAAAACAACTTAATACTGCTTCAATGCTGCACATAGGCGCTCGGATAGCTACCCACATTTTCATGCAGGATTTAGCACGAATTAAGGACATCCCTGTGTCATTTACTCCAGGAACCTGTCAACGTGATTCGATGCCAGATGAATGGGACGTGGAACGGCTCACTACAGGTGTGCAGCTCAATGAAGGGAGACTGCCCTCATCCTCACCATCTCAACACGCACATACGACTGAGCTGCAAAGATGGTTATGGCATAGGTAATGCACTGAAGAGATTCTCAACTGCAATGAGTGGGAAGGAACTGCAGTTGCTGCTGTACACAGAAGATAGACACAAAATGCTGGATGGAGTGACTCAGTGGGACAGGCAGCATCCCTGGAGGGAAGGAATGGGTGACGTTTCGGGTCGAGACTGAAGAAGGATCTTGTCCCGAGACGTCACCCATTCCTTCTCTCCAGAGATGCTATCTGTCCCGCTGAGTTACTCCAGCGTTTTGTGTCAATCTTCAAATGTAATTTTTCTGCACCAAATACTCTACTGTATTGCTGTTCCAGGTGTGGACTGTTATATATAGGTGAGACCACGTGTAGACTGGGCGATCGTTTCACTCAACACCTTCGCTCAGTCCGCCTTGGCCTACTTGGTCTCCCGGTTGCCAAACACTTTAACTCCCCCTCCCATTTCCAGACTGACCTTTCAGTCCTGGGCCTCCTCCATTGTCAGAGTGAGGCCCAACACAAATTGGAAGAACAGCATAACCATATAACCATATACCAATTACAGCACGGAAACAGGCCAACTCGGCCCTTCTAGTCCGTGCTGAACACTTATTCTCCCCTAGTCCTATCTACCTGCACTCAGACCATAACCCTCCATTCCTTTCCCGTCCATATAACCTATCCAATTTATTTTTAAATGATAAAATCAAACCTGCCTCCACCACTTCCACTGGAAGCTCATTCCACACAGCTACCACTCTCTGAGTAAAGAAGTTTCCCCTCATGTTACCCCTAAACTTCTGTCCCTTAATTCTCAAATCATGTCCTCTTGTTTGATTCCTCCCTACTCTCAATGGGAAAAGCTTATCCACGTCAACTCTGTCTATCCCACTCATCATTTTAAAGACCTCATTTTAAAGTCCCCCCTTAACCTTCTGTAAC
Source organism: Amblyraja radiata (assembly GCF_010909765.2). Classification (NCBI taxonomy): domain Eukaryota; kingdom Metazoa; phylum Chordata; class Chondrichthyes; order Rajiformes; family Rajidae; genus Amblyraja; species Amblyraja radiata. Next base: position 5,288,040 of record NC_045987.1, on the reverse strand, counting down.
TTTGGCGGCACCCTTATGTAGTGACTGTTTGCATACCTTGGCAAGCAAGCAAAGAATTTCAATGTGACTTGTCACATGTAACAATAAAGTATTCATTCATTCATTCATTCATTCATTCATTCATTCATTCATTCATTCATTCATTCATTCATTCAATGTTTAAGAATCAATTAGACAGGTACACAGATAGGACAGATTTAGAAGGATATGGGCCAAACGCAGGTAGGAGGGACTAGTGTAGATTGGTCATGTCGGTCGGTGTAGGCAAGTAGGCCATGTTTCCACGCTGCATGACTCTCTGAGTCTTTTCAGCGGTGGGGCAAGGTTTTCAATCGAGGTCAGATTTAATAGGAACATTATTGAAGTGGACTATATACTGATTGAGCCTGCTGATTGTCAATGTATTCAGTCTCACACAATGAAACAAACACTACCATGCATCATGGTATACTTTGACTGGAATAACACCATATGAAAATTAAATGCACTAAATTCCCTTCTTCAGTCTCTGTGCTTGGAAATTTTCCTCGTGTTCACTCAAAAACGATTTTGCAGTAACTTTGAACGTGATTTTGATACATTTTGTTTAGTTTAGTTTAGTTTAGAGATACAGAGCAGAAACAGGCCCGTAGGCCCACCGAGTCCGCGCCGACCAGCGATCCCCGCACATTAACACTCTCCTACACACACACACGGGACAATTTACACTTCTACCTAGCCAATTTACCTACAAACCTGCACGTCTTTGGAGTGTGGGAGGAAACTGAAGATCTCGGAGAAAACCCACGCAGCTCACGGGGAGAATGTGCAAACTCCGTACAGGCAGCACCCGTAGTCGGGATCGAACCCTGGTCTCCGGCGCTTCAAGTGCTGTGAGGCAGCAACTCCACCCTTAGTCAGTGCGGACTGGGTGGGTCGAAGGGCCTGTTTCCATGCTGTATCTCTAAACTAAACTAGACCAAAAATAATAACTGGAATGTTCTTTTACTTTGTCTTCAGGTGCAGAATGTACTCCTTTGTGTTTGTTACATCAACATGACCCCGTGTTCCTACCAAGTAACATGACTGCAGACAGCGTGAGATTCTGGATGAGCCCTCAGAAGGCAAAGGTTGGTATCAAATAATTTTACATTACTTTATTTGAATACATTTTGCACAGCATACTTCAGTTCAGATTAGTCTATAGTCGCGCGTACCGAGGTACAGTGAAAAGCTTTTCTTGTGTGCTATCCAGTCAGTGGAAAGAGAATACATGTTTACATTCGAGCCATTTACAGTGTATAGATACATGATAAGGGAATAACGTTTAGTGCAAGGTAAAGCCAGTAACGTCCGATCCAGGATAGTCCGAGGGTCACCAAAGAGGTAGATAGTAGCTCAGGACCGCTCTCTAGTTGTGGTAGGATGATTCAGTTGCCTGATAACAACTGGGCAGAAACTGTCCCTGAATCTGGAGGTGAGCGATTTCACACTTCCAGACCTTTTGCCTGATATATTTATAATTTCAGTCCAATATTTGGCTTATACTTAGACTAGCGCAAATGATGTGATTTGTTTGCAGGAACGACCTTATCAAAGGCTTTTTCAAAGTCCAAATAAAACAGCTCACAACAATATAGACAGTAATGCTGTTTGTATATTTGCTGACTTGACCAATGACGACAAGCAGGGAAAAAGTGTCTTTTGAAGAGACATCAGAATGACAGTGGCATCTTTTAAAACACGAGTAACTGGTGCGCTGACAATATAAATCGGAAGGCAGTTTTCTCCCAAGAGGTCGATTACAATGGCAGACTTGATCCATTTCAAGGGGTCTCAAGTGGTACAGTGAGAAATATCATGTGCTGTTCTACAGCCTGGATAAGAGGAAATGCACTGGCAACATGTACGCAGAAATTCGATTCTACTGTTCATTCTGGATCCAGACCCGACTGTGTAACTAGAAGACATTGTGGTCCACTTAAGCAGTATTGATATCACATCAGCATTATTGATTCCATGTAACACAAAGGTCTAGGTCATACTGGACCCTACAAACAGTCTGACTCACTGCCCAATATGTCAGCCATTAGTTTGGTTTAGTTAAGAGGTACAGTGCGAAAACAGGTCCTTCAGCCCACCGATTCCGCGCCGACCAGCGATCCCCGCACATTAATGCTTTCCTACACACTAGGGACGATTTACATTTACGCCAAGCCAATTAGTTTCGAGATACAGCGCGGAAACAGGCCCTTTGGCCCATCGAGTCCCCACCGACCAACGATCCCCGCACATTAACACTATCCTACACACACACACACACACACACACATGGGGCAATTTACACTTATACCATGTTTATACCAACACAATTAACCTACAAACATGTACATCTTTGGAGTGTGGGAGGAAACCGAAGTTCTCCAAGAAAATCCATGCGGTCATAGGGTGAACCTACAAACTCCATAAAGACAGCACCTGTAGTCAGGATCGAACCTGGATCTCAGGCTCTGTAAGCGCTGTAAGGCAGTAACTCTACCGCTGCGCCACCGTCCCACCCACTAACCCCTTGAGGTTAACAAGGTAAATTTAGAAGCTGAGTCATTCACCATTGGGATCCCTATTATGAAAATGCCAGGGTCCAGTTGACAAACTAGGTATCTGCTGACAATGAAGATTACATTTAATTGCACACGCACGCAACGCTAAAACCCAAGTATATTCCAGTAGCAAGCTAGTAAGTTTTTAAACTTTGTGTTTTCTTGCAGTAAGCCGCCTTGCTATCTCTCACAAAGCAACATTTTCATTCGTAGGAGTAGGTGCCGTGACAGCAAGGTGTCTCTAACACTGCATGATCTTAATTTACAAATTGGTACACTGCACCTAATTACTTGGTCTAGAGATTAGGAGACACAAGGGGATTCTAGAAACTCTCCTTCATTAGGTATTTGTCAATAAATATTGTCTAAATATCAACTCATACATAATTGGGTTAGAACACAATTCTTTCTTCAACCCACACCCCCACCTTACCCATTCCCTATTTTGCTGACTCAATTCTGAGCAAATCATCAAAAGCCCCAAACCACACTGATTTTGCGTAAGTGAGTTCACCAGTTCAATATCCACACATTGGAAGTGTTCTGGAGGGTGCGGGAAGGAACTGCAGATGCTGCTTTACACCGAAGATAGACACAAAATGCTGGAGTAACTCAGGGTTATCTCTGTGTCTCCCTCTCCCCTGACTCTCAGTCTGAAGAAGGGTCTCGACCCATTCCTTCTATCCAGAGATGCTGCCTGTCTCGTAGACAGACACAAAACGCCAGAGACCCAGGTTCGATCCTGACTATGGGGGCTTGTCTATACATTCTCCCCGTGACCTGCATGGGTTTTCTCCGAGATCTTCGGTTTCCTCCCACACTCCAAAGATGTACAGGTTTGTAGGTTAATGGGCTTGGTTATAAATGTAAAATTGTCCCTTGTGTGTGTTGGGTGGTGTTAATGTGCGGGGATCGCTGGTCGGCGCGGACTCAGTGGGCCGAAGGGCCTGTTTCCGCGCTGTATTTCTAAACTAAGCTAAACAAAATGAACAGGAATAGGTGACGTTTCGGGTCAAGGCCCTTCTTAGTCAGGGGAATGGGAAACGAGATATAGTAAGTAAGTAAGTAAATAAGTTTATTGGCCAAGTATTCACATACAAGGAATTTGCCTTGGTGCTCCGCCCACAAGTAACAACATGACATACAGCGACAGTTAAGAATGACTCAGAAAACACTAGACATTAATAATAATAAAACATTAATGAGGGGAGTAGATGGTGATAAATAGAGATAGAGAACAAACAAATGGAAGATATGCCAAAAAGAATGATGATCAAGGATAGGTGGAGCCCACAAGGGTCCATTGTTGGCTGTCATGGGCTCAGTGTCCTACACAACTACAAGAACAAAGACCACCACTGGCATGTGTGTCAACTAATATTATACATGTTTCTGGCTTTCTGTATTCTGCTGCTGCCTCGCATGCAGTTAATGTTTCTTTTAAAGTGTGTACTGTGTAAATGTTAGCGGGTTTATAGAACACAAGCAACCGACATTTGTTTCATTGGCCTGGCCTGTAATTCTGCAATACAGATGTCACTGAAATCCCTGCCTCCACCGTTTGTGTGGCACGGTGGTAGATTTGCTGCCTTCCAGCGCCAGGGACCCAGGTTCAATCCTGACTAAGGGGGCTTGTCTATATGTTCTCCCCGTGACTTGCGTGGGTTTTCTCCAAGATCTTCGGTTTCCTCCCACACACCAAACACCTACAGATTTATAGGTTAATGGGCTTGGCTAGGAATGTAAAATTGTCCCTAGTGTGTGTTGGGTGGTGTTAATGTGCGGGGATCGCTGGTCGGTGCGGGCTCGTTTGGATAAAGGGCCTGTTTCCGCGCTGTATCTCTAAACTAAACTAAACTAAACTGAACTGTACTGAATTAAACTAAACTTTACTGCAATGCTGGAGGAAGAAACTGCAGACACAGGTTTAAATCGAAGATAGACACAAAATGCTGGAGTAACTCAGTAACTCAGCGGGACAGGCAGCATCTCTGGAGGGAAGGAATGGGTGACGTTTTGGGTCGAGACCCTTCTCCAGACTGCCCTTTGCTGAAGCATACTCTGCAAGCTGAGAGATTGTAAACTTGATCGACTGAGAACTCTCTTTCTGGTCCAGGGCTCCCCCTAAGGACTGTTTTGGCTCCCGTATCCTTTATTGACCTTAAGTGACTCAGCTGTTTACACCAATGGTCGAAAACCTGCATTTTCTCGGATTTAAAAAAAAAAATGACACTGTGTCCTTTTAATGAAAATAGAGAATCATTGAAAAAAAAAAAGTTGAAGTTTACTACACTTTGAATTAAAAAGAAAAAACACCCCAGCAGTCATTGATAATTGGCCACACTGGACAATTTCCAATTTTGATACTCAGAATGCTTTTAAATATTTAGTTAGGTAGGACGCAGCGGGGTTCAAATGCGAACACGGAATTCTCTGAAGGCAGGACTGAAGTAATTCAATCACTGTGCAGTAATTCAATCACTTAGAACTGTGTCGAAAGGACGATTTCGGCAACGTAGCTTCCTGTTAGGGAAACAAAAGCAGTCGCTGCCAGCACACAGCCAGATAGACCTTTTGGAAATCATTTTCTTTCCCCCAAAAATGGACGTTTGAGGAAAGAAAATTTCACATTGCATATTGAGAGCAAGAAACTGCAGTGAGGAGCAGTTTAGTTTAAGGTAGACCCGCTGAGTTTCTCCAGCATTTTTGTCTACCTTCAATTTTTCCAGCATCTGCAGTTCCTTCTTAAGCAGGTCAGTTTAGTTTAGTGATACAATGTGGAAATAGGCCCTTCAGCCCACCAAGTCTGCACCAACCAACGATCCCAGCATACTAGCACTACAATGCACACACTAGGGACAATTTTACATTGATAGCAACAGACAATAGACAATAGGTGCAGGAGTAGGCCATTCGGCCCTTCGAGCCAGCACCGCCATTCAATGTGATCATGGCTGATCATCCCCAATCAGTACCCCGTTCCTGCCTTCTCCCCATATCCCCTGACTCTGCTATTTTTAAGAGCCCTATCTAGCTCTCTCTTGAAAGAATCCAGAGAACCCGCCTCCACCGCCCTCTGAGGCAGAGAATTCCACAGACTCACCACTCTCTGTGAGAAATAGTGTTTCCTCGTCTCCGTTCTAAATGGCTTACTCCTTATTCTTAATCTGTGGCCCCTGGTTCGGGACTCCCCCAACATCGGGAACATGTTTCCTGCCTCTAGCGTGTCCAAGCCCTTAACAATCTTATATGTTTCAATGAGATGCCCTCTCATCCTTCTAAACTCCAGAGTGTACAAGCCCAGCTGCTCCATTCTCTCAGCACATGACAGATCCGCCATCCCGGGAATTAACCTTGTAAAACTACGCTGCACTCCCTCAATAGCAAGAATGTCCTTCCTCAAATTAGGGGACCAAAACTGCACACAATACTCCAGGTGTGGTCTCACTAGGGCTCTGTACAACTGCAGAAGGAATAAACCAAGCCAATTAACCTACAATCCTGGATGTCTTTGGAGTGTGGGAGGAAACCGTACATCCCGGAGAAAACCCACGCGGTCACGGGGAGAATGTACAAACTCCATACAGACAGTACCCACTGCCAGGATCAAACCCGGGTCTCTGGCACTCTGTAAGGCAGAAGCTCTACTGCTGCGCCACCGTGCCATCCAGTAGATGTAGCCCAGTCCGTGACACAGACCAGAGTTTCCACCATTGGTTCCATCTACACTGTGATGCCTCGGAAAAGCAGCCAACATAATTAAAGACTTATCCCATCCTGGTCGTTCCTTCTCCATACTTTTCTCAAGTACAGAAGTTTGAAAGTGTGCAACACCAGACTCAGGAACAACTTCCTCCCCTCTGCAGTCTGAAGAAGCGTCTCCACCCGAAACATCACCTATTCCTTTTCTCCAGACGCTGCCTGACACCGCTGAGTTACTCCAGCATTTTGTGTCTATCTTCTGTGTAAACCAGCATCTGCTGTTCCTTCCTACACATTTAGAAGCCCCTTCATTAAGGCAAGTAGGCAAAGAAGGTTGCCGTCTACATTTTGTTGTCTTGTGAAGTATTAATCACTCTCTTTCCTCGCAACACAGCCCAATCGAAAACAAAGCACAGCGTGTTATTTATTACATAGCAAGCATGAGTAAACGTCACACAGAGTGATACAGTGTGGAAACAGGCCCCACGGCCCAACTTGCCCACACCAGCCAACGTGTTCCATCTACTCTAGTCCCACCTGCCTGCGTTTGGTCCATATCCCTCCAAACCTGTCCCGTCCATGTACCTGTCTAACTATTTCTTAAACGGTGGGACTGTCCCAGCCTCAACTACCACCTCTGGCAGCTCGTTCCATACACCCACCACTCTTTGAGTGAAAAAGTTACCCCTCAGATTCCTATTAAATCTTTTCCCCTTCACCTTGAACCTATGTCCTCTGGGACACCTTCAGTGTTAAGCAAAAGTTTGCTTCTGGATCTGAACCCCGTGACTACTGGGTTATTTGCATTCCTTAGTGTTCAAAATTCCCAACATAAGATCATCTGTAAGTGATGATTGATCAGCTATGAGTGAGTTCGCAGCCATGTATTTATTCCCCAATGACTGGTGTTTTTTCATTTCATTCTCACATCCAACATTTTGCCCATAGACGATTTAAAAAGAGACAGCTCTTTTCATCAACATGTATAATATACTCTCACTAATGGAAACGAATAGCCTGTATTTCTAAACTAAACTAAACTGAAGATACTGTTCTGGTTGCAGGATATATTTTGAGTAAAATATTGGCAGTAATCATGTGATATTCCTTTCACAGAATATAGTTTGTACGGCGGGACATACGTGGCACCCACACCCTAAAACGATTCACTGCATTAAATCTTGTGAGGTAAGACCCTTTGAGTTGTTTTCAGGTTTTCGCCGCCAGAGTCTTGCCTTACTATATTTCTTTAAATGGTAAAATTAAGTTTGCCTTGAATGCTAAAGCTTATACATGTGGACATGCCCATGTATTGGACCATTATTGTTACCGTTATATAACCTGCAGGGCATAATTCATCCACAACATTCGGAGACCTAATGACGAAGGGTTTGATTGTGGAGGTCCATCAGATACGCAATCAAGGGATATGGGGAAAAAGCAGGAACGGGGTACTGATTTTGGATGATCAGCCATGATCATATTGAATGGCGGTGCTGGCTTGAAGGGCCGAATGGCCTACTCCTGCACCTGTTTTCTATGTTTCTATGATATGCCCATTTCACCAAACTGCTAACGAAAACTGTGCTCCACTTCATAGAGCAGTGAAGAATTCATTGCAGGTAGACAAAAGTGCTGGAGAAATTCAGCGGGTAAGGCAGCATCTATGGAGCGAAGGAAATAGGCAACTTTTCAGGACAAAACGTTGCCTATTTCCTTCGCTCCATAGATGCTGCCTCACCCGCTGAGTTTCTCCAGCATTTTTGTCTACCTTCGATTTTCCAGCATCTGCAGTTCCTTCTTAAAGAATTCATTGCATGTCTGAGACATTTCTCGATGTCATGGAACTTCTGTACCATGTACTTGGTACATGTCACTTCTGCATGTCTTGGTAAGGAGATATCATAGCAAGCTTATTGTGACCCAATCGGGAGGATGAGGGGTGATCTTATAGAGGTGTACAACATCGTGAGAGTAATAGATCGGGTAAATGTACAGAGTCCCTTGCCCAGAGTAGGTGAATCGAGAACCAGAGGACATAGGTCCAAGGTGAAGGGGGAAAGATGTAATGGAAACCTGAGGGCTAATTTTTCACACAAAGGGTGATGGGTGGTACTATTGCAACGTTGAAGAAACATTTTGTTAAGTCACATTTATTTATATAGCGCATTTAAAAAACAACTCTAGTTGGCCAAAGTGCTTTACATTTGTTATAAGAATAGTATAAACAAACAAACTACATGCATAGGTACACAAAAATGCTGGAGAAACTCAACGGGTGCAGCAGCATCTATGGAGCGAAGGAAATAGGCGACGTTTCGGGCCGAAACCCTTCTTCAGACTGATGGGGGGTGGGGGGGAGAAGGAAGGAAAAAGGGAGGAGGAGGAGCCCGAGGGCGGGGGGATGGGAGGAGACAGCTCGAGGGTTAAGGAAGGGGAGGAGACAGCAAGGGCTAGCAAAACTGGGAGAATTCAACGTTCATGCCATCCGGACGCAAGCAACCCAGGCGGAATATGAGGTGCTGTTCCTCCAATTTCCGGTGTTGCTCACTCTGGCAATGGAGGAGACCCAGGACAGCGAGGTCGGATTGGAAATGGGAGGGGGAGTTGAAGTGCTGAGCCACCGGGAGTTCAGGTAGGTTATTGCGGACTGAGCGGAGGTGTTCGGCGAAACGATCGCCCAACCTCCGCTTAGTATTCCTCCGCTTAGGAAGGAACTACATACATATATACATATAGCCCTCGCTCAGTGGACATCAGGAAAGGCTTGGGAGTATAGATAAGTTTTTAGTCTTGACTTAAAGGAGTCGATGGAGGGGGCAGTTCTGATGGGAAGGGGGATGCTGTTCCACAGTCTAGGGGCTGCAACCGCAAAGGCACGGTCACCCCTGAGCTTATGCCTAGACCGCGGGATATTCAGCAGCCCCAAGTTGGCTGATCTGAGGGACCTGGAGGTGGAGTGGTGGGTGAGAAGACTTTTAATGTAGGAGGGGGCAAGCCCATTGAGGGCTTTGTAGACATAGAGGAGGGTCTTGAAATGTATACGGAACCGCACAGGGAGCCAGTGGAGAGAGGCCAGGATCGGGGTGATGTGGTCCCTTTTTCGGGTGCCCGTCAGGAGTCTCGCTGCGGCAGGTATGTGGATTGAACAGGTTTTAGAGGGATTTACTGCAGGACAAACGCAGGCAGGTGGGACTAGTGTTGATGGGAGATGTTGGCCAAGTTGGGCTGAAGGGCCTGTTTCCACACTGTATCACTCTACGACTCTATGAACTCTAATCCTAAGAGAGAGAAAAAAGAGACATGGGAGATTTGGAATGTGGTGGAATACTTTACATTCTACGTCTGAGATTTTTCAATTTTGGTGTGGTTGCAATCCTTTTAAAAAATAATCAAAACCTGCCGAACATAAAATTCAAGTGAGAGCATATGGTTAGCAGGGAGTCTAACCTAATAAATCATGCTGTGGGCTGTGGTCGGAATACAGTATTTCTATCTCTTTGTCATCAGATACACTTTGCCTGCTCCCATGCTGGGCTTGTTATAAAGAAAGGCTGATTTACTTTGCTCAAAGATTGAACACCCTTTTAGTCTGAAGAAGGGTCTCGACCCAAAACATCACCTATTCCTTTCCTCCAGAGACCTTGCCTGACGCGCTGAGTTACTCCAGCTTTTTGTGTCTACCCTTTTTGCAGATGAGCATGTCAGCTGATAAGACTTCCAGACAACCCAATGCGATATCACAATCGCTTTTCTGAATGTGTCTGTTTGCAAAAATGTGTGATGCTACGTAGAGCAGTTTGCCTGATTGTCATGTTGCTAAGCAGTTTGAACGTCCAACGCTGCCGTGTTATGTGCAGGAAGGAACTGCAGATGCAGGTTTACACCGAAGACAGACACAAAATGCTGGAGTAACTCATCGGGTCAGGCAGCCTCTCTGGAGAGAAGGAATCGGGTGACGTTTTCGGTTTTGGGAGTCTGAAGAAGGGTCTGGACCCGAAACATCACCTATTCCTTTTCTCCAGAGACGCTGCCTGTCCCGCTGAGTTACTCCAGCATTTTGTGTCTGTCCTCACTGCTGTATTTTGGCATTGTCGGCTCTTGTCACAGGTCAGCAAATTGCCAACTCTTTGTTGGTGGACTCTCCCAACATCAAAGATGATGGGTAGCAGATGCTTGGAAATATATCTCCATCAATCCCCTCCAATTCACATACCACCTCCTGAGCTCGGGGTGAAGGCATGGCACCACCACAGTCAGAAAATGCTTGAATTTCTTTCTTGAAATCTTACACCATGAGTAAAACAAAATCTTTAGGACGTATTGTCTTTCCGCTGACTGCTTAGCACACGACAATAAACTAGACATAACATTAGACTTTAGAGATATAGCATGGAAACAGGCCCTTCGGCCCACCGCATCCAGTACTTGCCAATGTGGCTATTTTAGTTTAGTTTAGTTTAGTGCAGAGATAGAAACATAGAAACATAGAAAATAGGTGCAGGAGTAGGCCATATACCATATAACCATATAACAATTACAGCACGGAAACAGGCCATCTCGACCCTTCTAGTCCGTGCCGAACACATAATCTCCCCTAGTCCCATATACCTGCGCTCAGACCATAACCCTCCATTCCTTTCCCATCCATATAACTATCCAATTTTCGGCCCTTCGAGCCTGCACCGCCATTCAATATGATCATGGCTGATCATCCAACTCATATACAGCGCGGAAACAGGCCCTTCGGCCCACCGAGTCTGCACTGACCAGCGATCCCCGCACATCAACACTATCCTACAAACTAGTGACAATTTACAATTTTACTGAAACCTGGGTCTCTGGCGCTGTAAGGCAGCAAATCTACCGCTGCGCAGCCGCGCCTCCCACTAAACCAAACTGACTAATAAAAAGGCAGTTTGGTTCTGTGAGGGTCAATGTCACAATTTCTGATGTGAATTCTTGTTACCTGCATGGTAACCTCCCTACGTGGTAACAATTCACAGATTTATGACTCCACTTATGGCGGCCTCATATAAAACGCTCTGCCTGTACTAGAACAGTTTTTTGTACAATTGCCAGAGAAAGCCCTATGGAAGGGATTTAGGATAATGTGATGATTTACAATGCAGGGCCATAAATTAAATTCAGCTTTTCTGCCTGCAATACGGATTAGTACATTTATTTTGTGATCTTTGTCATACTCTGCTTTTCTTAATTGCTCTGAGACTCGCTATACCCAGTACAGTGTGCATAAATTTAATCCAGTCTCTTCGGTTTCTTTGTCATCACCATAGCGAAGAGGCAGGTTACATGCGTTGTGGTCTATGCACATGTATATTTTCTACGTTCTCCCTGCTCTCCTCCCCTCTCTTACAAAACTTACAAAATTCTTAAGGGGTTGGACAGGCTAGATGCAGGAAGATTGTTCCCGATGTTGGGGAAGTACAGGACAAGGGGTCACAGTTTAAGGATAAGGGGGAAATCTTTTAGGACCGAGATACGAAAAACATTTTTCACACAGAGAGTGGTGAATCTCTGGAATTCTCTGCCACAGAAGGTAGTTGAGGCCAGTTCATTGGCTATATTTAAGAGGGAGTTAGATGTGGCCCTTGGGGCTAAAGGGATCAGGGGGTATGGAGAGAAGGCAGGTACAGGATACGGAGTTGGAAGGTCAGCCATGATCATATTGAATGGCGGTGCAGGCTCGAAGGGCCGAATGGCCTACTCCTGCACCTATTTTCTATGTTTCTATGTTTCTATGTTTCTCCAAAAACTGATGCAATAGGTCTTGGGTGTGCTCTGGAGTGGCCATTATACGATGCAGGTCTGGGTAGTGAGTGCTCAGAAGATTAGTCTTAGCTTAGTTTGGTTTAGTTTAGAGATACAGCGCGGAAACAGGCCCATCGGTCCACCGAGGCATCGCCAGCCAGCGATACCCGCACACTTACACTATCCTACACACACACACACACACACACACACACTAGGGACAACTTACAATTTTACCAAGCCAATTAGCCAAAACCATTATTTTGTCAAACCATCATGCTTAAATTTGATGAAAATCTTAGCTCGTGCATGCATATTTTTCCAGGGACTTCTGGATATCAATCAAGATCTTGGATGGATGGATTGGCAAGGTGTTTCCAAGCTTGAAAAATCACCTACGCCATCCCAAGGATAGGCACTAAATGCTGGAGTAATACAATGGGTCAGTCAGCATCACTAAAGAACATGGTTAGGTGGTGTTTCGGGTCTGGGTCTGAAATGTCACCTAAACATTTACTCCATCAATGCTGTTTGAGCCTTTGAGTTACTCCAGCATTTTGTGTCTTTTCTTGGTAAACTAGCATCTGCAGTTCCTTGTTTCCACACCATCCCAACCTCTACAAAGATTACATTTGTTGACACGGTGGTAGGGTTCTTAGATAGACACAAAATGCTGGAGTAACTCAGCACGTCAGACAGCATCTCTGGAGAGAAGGATCCTTCTTCAATCTGAGTTCTTAGTTTAGTTTGGTTTTAGTTGACTTTAATTTAGTTTATAGTCACGAGAAAAGCTTTTGTTGCGAGCTAACCAGTCAGCGGAAAGACCATACATTATTCTAATCAAGCTATCCACAGTGTACAGATACATGATAAAGGGAATACTGTTTATTGCAAGACAAAGTACAATAGTCCAATTAAAGATAGTCCGAGGGTCTCCAGTGAGTCAGATAGTAGCTTCATCAACTTGACCATTCCCTAATTGTTGATAGAACAGTTCAGTTGCCTGATAACAGCTGGGAAGAAACATTCTTGCTTTTGAGGGAGTGCAGCGTAGGTTTACAAGGTTAATTCCCAGGATGGCGGGACTGTCATATGCTGAGAGAATGGAGAGGCTGGTTTTGTATACTCTGGAGTTTAGAAGGATGAGAGGGTATCTTATTGAATCATATAAGATTATTAAGGGTTTGGACACGCTGGAGGCAGGAAATATGTTGGGGTAGTCCGGAACCAGGGGCCACAGTTTAAGAATAAGTGGTAAGCCATTTAGAACGGAGATGAGGAAACATTTTTTCACACAGGGAGTTGTGAGTATGTGGAATTCTCTGCCTCAGAGGGCAGTGGAGGCCGGTTCTCTGGATAGAATGGCATGATAAGGCTCTTAAAGATAGCAGAGTCAGGGGATAAGGGGAGAAGGCAGGAACGGGGTACTGATTGGGGATGATCAGCCATGATCAAATTGAATGGAGGTGCTGGCTCGAATGGCCGAATGGCCTACTCCTGCACCTATTGTCTATTGTCTAAACTGTCCCTGAATCTGGAGGTGTGCGTTTTCACACTTCTATACCTTTTTTCCCCGATGAGAGTGGGGGAGAAGAGGGAGTGGCCAGGGTGCGACTCGTCCTTGATTATGCTGCTGGCCTTGCCGAGGCAGTCAGTGGAAGGGAGGTTGGTGTGTGCGATGGTCTGGGCTGCGCCCACATTTCGCTACAATTTCTTGCGGTCGCGGGCGGGGCTGTTCCCAAACCAAGCTGCGTCGCATCCCGATAAAATGCTTTCAACGGCGCATCTGCAGAAGTTGATGTAGACATGTCGGACTTCCTAAAGCCTTCTGAGGAAGTAGGTTGGCATGCGAATGTGTGCTTTGCAGGGGCACAGCGTGGCCCTCAAAGTGCTGCTAAATAGAAATCAGCAGCTATTTCCAGCTTTGAATTGAATTAACAGACAAACTCTCTAGAAATGCAGGACATGTATTCAACACGGGAATGATTCAACATATCCATGGGGAGAGCTCACATAGTAATAAAACCCTTCATGAATGTAAGTAATGATGAGATATAAATAGCGTGTGAGCCAAGGCTATGTATTCTCAAGGCAATCAGAGGCTAATTTTGCTTTAAATTAAAATGACAAAATAATGAAATCCATTAACTTTCAGTATTAAATGAACGCATTTACACCCAAATGGGGAAACATGTCAGATCATATTCGACCTTCCTGATGAGATATGCAGAGGGAAAAGATCTCACTATTGACCCTGTTCGGGAGGGGGAGAGATAAGGAACGTTCCTCCAGGATCTCCTCACAGGGAACGGAGCTAAAAGCATTTCTCCGCTCATGGTCCTGAAGGAATACGGTACTGGGGGATGAGGGGCAGGAAAGTAATTGCACACGTGGTATTTTTCTTCCTCTGCAAGGGCTACCAACAGCAAGTTCACATTCTACAAAGATAATTGTAATAGCATGATTGACAATCAGCTCATCTGGAAACATTCCAAAGACCCACTCAACTACAGACCCAAGCCCAGCCTATATACCACCCACAACATCCCTGGAATAAATCTTATACCAATTGCATACCTGGCACATTTACCTTGTTCTACAAGGGAACCAGTGCCAAGAAGAGTTAATCAGGACTTTATGGAGTTTTTTGGTCTGTGTTCAGCTGGCTTGGCACATTACAGGCAAATAAAGACATCGGCAATGAGATTTCAGATCACCCACCCAGAGATCTTTTCACTGGCGCAGCAGTAGAGTTGCAGCCTTGCAGCGACAGAGACCCGGGTTCAACCCTGACAACGGGTGCTGTCTATACGGAGTTTGTACATTCTCCCCGTGACCTGCGTGGGTTTTGTCCGAGATCTCTAGTTTCCTCCCACACTCCAAAGACGTGTAGGATTGTAAAATGTAAAATTGTCCCTAGTGTGTGTAGGACAGTGTAAATGGGTGGGGATTGCTGGTCGGCACGGACTCGGTGGGCTGAAGGGCCTGTTTCTGCGGTATATCTATAAACTAAACTAAACTAAACTAAACCTAATGGCTAATGACCTGCGTGGGTTTTCTCCAGGTGCTCCGGATTCCTCCCACACTCCAAAGACGTAATTGGCTTGGTAAAATTGTAAATTGTCCCTAGTGTGTGTGGGATAGTGTTAGTGAGCGGGGGATCGGTGGTCGGCATGGACTTGGTGGGCCGAAGGGCCTGTTTCCGCGCTGTGTCTCTATATCAGTTTCGGTTTAGTACCGAGGTACAGTTAACTGCTCTCGTTGCTTGCTATCCAGTCAGCAGCACACACACACACACGCGCACACACACACACACACACACACACACACACACACACACACACACACACACACACACACACACACAAATACATACATACATATATATATATATATACATATATATATATAAAGTCGGAAGAAGGGTCTCGACCCGAAACATCGCCCATTCCTCTCCAGAGATGCTGCCTGTCCCGCTGAGTTACTCCAGCATTTTGTGTTTACATACATATATATACAGTATGTGTGTGGTAGACACAAAATGCTGGAGTAACTCAGCGGGACAGGCAGCATCTCTGGAAAGAAGGAATGGGTAACATTTCTGGTCGAGACCCTTCTCCAGACTGTGTGTGTGTGTGTGAATATATATGTGTGTGTGTGTGTGTGTGTGTGTGTGTGTGTGTGTGTGTGTGTGTGTGTGTGTGTGTGTGTATGTGTGTGTGTATGTGTGTATATGTGTGTGTGTATGTGTGTATATGTGTGTGTGTATATGTGTGTGTGTGAATATATATGTGTGTGTGAGTGTGTATGTGCGGGTGTGTGTGTGTGTGTGTATGTGTACATGTGTATATGTGTGTGTGTGTGTGTGTGTGTGTGTGTGTGTATGTGTACATGTGTATATGTGTGTGTGTATGTGTGTATATGTGTGTGTGTATATGTGTGTGTGTGTGTATACAGCGATATACAGAGATCCAGCATTGAAACAGGCCCATATATATATAATATTAGTATTATTATATAATAATCTATCTATTATTATTATTATTATTATTATTATAATATATAATCATACATATATATACCTATATATTTTGGGTATATATATATATTAGGTTTATATATCTGTATATGTAATGATAATAATAATAATATACACACACTCACGCTGCACTTCATTTTTGTTCAGCTATCAGACAATAAAGGAAGTTGTCATCATTTTCCTGGCAATCAGCATTTCACATTTCCCATTTGTTATATTTGGCGCGCTGTGCTTTCACCTGACTTAACCTCGCATAGTCTCAGGCGGCAGGTTTGACCAGCCAGCGGCTGGAAGTCGGCAGAAGTTCAGTGGGCCGAAGGGCCTGTTTCCGCTCTGTATTTCTAAACTAAACTAAACTACATGGAAGTTTGACCTCACAGTAGGAGCGAGATGAAACTCATCCACCCACGTCTGATTCATTGACAGAACTAATAGTGCGAGCTGGATAGACTTTATTCAATCTGACTTCAAAACACTTCATCTTCATTCTACTACTTGCACTTCAAACATGACTTAACCGTACGGCTTCTGGATGTCTGCTCCCAGCTTATGTTCCCACACATACCCCACCAACATGCTAAGTGTTGGTCTGAAATGCTTCTGGATTCCATCTCCTGGAACATGAATAGTTTTCCTTGAGAACAGTTATAAATAAGGATAGGAGAAACATTAGTGAATGCTCTGTGGCAAACCAGCAACATCAAAGTGTTCTTTGAGCCGTTTAGCTGTCTTCCTCCCTCAGAGAAGCTGCGCAACTACATTTGATTTTCCTTCAAGAAAATTATATTGTAATTCGAAAAATTAATGGTTAATTTTAATTTTTGACAACCCATATTCAGAATGTTTGTAAGGGCGGCACAGTGGTAGAGTTGCCGCCTTGTAGCGCCACTAACCCGGGTTCGATCCTGATTTGTATTGGAATTAGAATTTGTACGTTCTCCCTGTGACCTGCGTGGGTTTTGGTCCGGGATCTCTGGTTTCCTCCCACACTCCAAAGACGTGTATGTTTGCAAGATAATTTGCATGGTATGAATGTAAAATTGTCCCTAGTGTGTGTAGGGCAGTGTTAATGTGTGGGGTGACCGCTGGTCGGCACGGATATGGTGGGCTGAAGGGCCTGTTTCCAGGTATATCTCCAAACTAAACTAAACTAAATTAAAACTAATGGCTAATTTTAATTTGGACTACCCATATTCAAACTGTATGTAAGTGTGGCACAGTGGCGCAGCGGTAGAATTGCTGCCTTACAACGCCAGAGAGCCGGGTTCATAGAAACATAGAAAATAGGTGCAGGAGTAGGCCATTCGGCCCTTCGAGCCTGCACCGCCATTCAATATGATCATGACTGATCATCCAACTCAGTATCCTGTACCTGCCTTCTCTCCATACCCCCTGATCCCTTTAGCCACAAGGGCCACATCTAACTCCCTCTTAAATATAGCCAATGAACTGGCCTCAACTACCTTCTGTGGCAGAGAATTCCACAGATTCACCACTCTCTGTGTGAAAAATGTTTTCCTCATCTCGGTCCTAAAAGATTTCCTCCTTATCCTTAAACTGTGACCCCTTGTTCTGGAATTCCCCAACATCGGGAACAATCTTCCTGCAACTAGCCTGTCCAACCCCTTAAGAATTTTGTAAGTTTCTATAAGATCCCCCCTCAATCTTCTAAATTC
Source organism: Amblyraja radiata (assembly GCF_010909765.2). NCBI lineage: Eukaryota > Metazoa > Chordata > Chondrichthyes > Rajiformes > Rajidae > Amblyraja > Amblyraja radiata. The sequence continues at coordinate 5,270,272 of NC_045987.1, read as the reverse complement.
TAGCGAGTACAAGCCGATCCTGCCTACTGGTGATGTCTGTACGGAGTTTGTACCTTCTCCCCGTGACCGCATGGGTTTTCTCCGGGATCTCCGGTTTCCTCCCACACTCCAGATGTGCAGGTTTGTAGGTTACTTGGCTTCTGTAAACTGTCCCTAGTGTGTGGGATAGAACGGGCGTACGGGTGATCGCTGGTCGGCGTGGACAAGGTGAGCAGAAGGGCCCGTTTCCACGCAGTATCTCTGAACTAAGCTAAAAAATATTATCGTACAGTGCATAGTAAAAGCAATTTATTATGCAGTTTGCACTTTGTCACCTCATCTTCACCTCATCAGGACAATGAATGAATCAGATAGAGTATTTTATACAAAACCTAACCTGGACTTTCTCACAAGTTGCAGGAGTAAAGACAAGACACAGGAGATGTATTCAGAGGCCCCACTCTCAGAGGGGAGTTATGCTGATAGTAGACAATCAATCTGAGATCAGGGCAACACAGAAGCATAAAGCATTTATGATATCACTAGGGAATGCACTCCGCCATCAGTACAGTTACAAAGTTGTACTTAGCTCCAACAGATTTTCTGAGTGGTTACCTTGGCCAATGCCGACAAACACTTTATAAAGTCACTGATATATAAACAGAAACTGTGGAAATGTTCAGCAGGTCAGGTGGCATCTTTACACTATAGAGATACAGCATGTAAACAGGCTCTTCGACCCGCCGAGCTCACACCGACCAGCAAACACCCCGCACACTAGCACTATCCTACACACATATTAAAATTTACAGAAGCCAATTAATTTACATACCTGTATGTCTTCGGAGTGTGGGAGGAAACCGGAGCACCCGAAGGAAAACTCACGCTGATCACGGGGAGAACGCACAAACTCTGTACAGACAGCAGCCGTAGTCGGGATCGAACCCGGGTCTCTGGTGCGGTGAGGCAGCAACTCTACCGCTGCGCCACCGTGCCGTGGCTTTAATGCACACGGAGCGACGTTTATTTGAAGGAGGGTCTCTGACCCGATTCATCACCCATTCCTTCTCTCCAGAGATGCTGCCTGTCCCGCTGAGTTACTCCAGCTTTTTGTGTCTATCTTCGGTTAAAACCAGCACCTGCAGATCTTTCTTACGCAACTTTTGTGTAATTGCGCGACATAGCTTTGCAATCGGGACACTTTTTTTCGTAACCAGCTTTTTAAAACTTTTTTTTTTTTTTTTTTTTTTTTTTTTTTTTTTTTAATAAATGTATTCAATTATTAAAAAATAATATTACACTACAATAAAACAAGCCAGAACCCACCACCATAATACAATACAAACATGTAATAAACTACTATACAACTATGATACAATCCTTATTGAGGATACATTCAACACCCTGCGGAGCCCAGCGGTCCCGGAACTCCCTCAGGATTCAATCGGGACACTTCGGCAGTGTGGCGTGAAACCGGAACACCCGGAGAACACGCACACAGTCACGGGGAGATCGTACAAACTCCGTACAGACAGCACCCAAAGGTCAGGATCGAACCCGGGTCTCTGGCGCTGTGAGGCAGCAACTCTACCGCTGCGCCACCGTGCAGCCCAATTTCTTCCATTGTAATGTGCAGAGTTGGAGGCACGGCAAAGCTTAGAAATGTTCCTCATTGAAGCCATCAGTTGGCTGAGTCCATCAGTGACAATGTGCGCACCAATTTTGTTGTTAACATTTCTTTGAACCTCAACTTGATATTTAGACTCTGCAGTTAAATGCAACAAATAAAATATATAATATGGTACTTGTTAATGAATTAACATCTAACAATTTATCAGATGTTTTTATCTTTGAATTAAAAAAAATCTAGCTTGTGAAATGTGAACTACATACGGGCATAAGCTCTTGTACAGACAAAGATGTCGACAGAGACACAAAATGCTGGCGAAACTCAGCGGGTGAGGCAGCATCTATGGAGCAAAGGAAATAGGCAACGTTTCGGGCCGAAACCCAAAGGGTTTCGGCCCGAAACGTTGCCTATTTCCTTCACTCCATAGATGCTGCCGCACCCGCTGAGTTTCTCCAGCAATTTTGTCTACCTTCAAATAAAAATAGGTGATATTTCGGCTCAGAACCCTTCTTCAGACTAATGCAGATTTATTAAAAATGGAGATTGGACGGGGAATACTGTCAATACTGAAACAATTAACAGCTACCTGAACCACAGGGTTACACCCAAACGAGTGCCTTAAATTTGCACCCAGTTAATCCCTTTACAAGACAATAACCTACCTCCATCGACTGAGCCTCTGAAGATACACACAAAAAGCTGAAGTGACTCAGTGGGTCAGGCAGCTTCTCTGGCGAAAAGTAATAGGTGACCTTTGTGGTCCGAAGAAGGGTCTCAACCCGAAACGTCACCTATACCTTCTCTCCAGAGATGCTGCCTGACCCGCAGAATTACTCCAGCATTTTGTGTCTTTTCTTCCGTGTAAACCAGCATCTGCGGTTCCTTCTCACATTTTAACTGAGCCGCCACTGCACAATATATTTGCTTTCAGTTCCATGTGTTACGGGGGTGGAGGGGATGGGGGTGGGGGGGGGGGTGTCCAAATGTCCATCTCAGTATGGTGACCCGGGATCAAATGCCTTTCCAAGTCACCCCACACTTTCATAGGCGGGAAACTCTGAAAGGCAGGAGCAAGTTTGTTTGCAATCTCTACGGATTCTAATTCCTATTGTGTTTATTGCATAGCAGGCTTTCATGAGGGACAACTATTGCGATGGAATTAACAACCGAGCCTACTGCAGTTATGACGGCGGGGATTGCTGTGCTTCTACAGTCCTCACTAAAAAGGTTAGGATCCTTTAAAATTGCCTCATTAAAATATATCTTCGCCCATGTTTGAACAGCATGTGTTCTTGCGCGTTGTGCCCTGTGTTATCTGTGGAGACCAAAGATGGTTTCCTTTTTTATTTAGGTTAAAGATACGGCGCGGAAACAGGCCCCTCAGCCCACCGAGTCCGCACCGACCAGCGATCCCCGCTCACTAAGTCCATCCTACACTAGGGACAGCTTTTTTTTTTCTCACAATTATACCAAGCCAATTAACCTACAAACCTGTACGTCTTTGGAGTGTGGGAGGAGACCGGAGCGCCCGGAGAGAACCCGCCTGGTCACAGGGAGTAATGTACAAACTCTGTACAGACAAGCATACTGCAGTCAGGATCGAACCTGGGTCTCTGGCGCTGTAATCGCTGTAAGGCAGCCACTCTACCGCTGCGCCACCGTGCTGCCCATGTGTAGGTGAGATAGCATAGACCTAGTGTGATCGGGTGATCGCTGGTCGGCGAGGTCTCAGTGGGCCAAAGAGCCTGTTCCATGCTGTGTCCCTAAACTAAACTAAAACCAAACTAAAGATATTAATGACTGGCCAGTGGCTATATTCCACAGCTTGATCAAATGTCCTCCTTAAAATGTTATTGATACAGGTAAGAAACTGATGGGTGCCTCACCAGGGCAAGTATGTGTGTTTCAAAGCAACCTTTGAGCAATGACAAGGATCTATAGGAACTTGGAGAGAAATACAAGCCAACTTCTATAATATTTTATGTAGCTCCCTTGAGATAAGTGGGCCATTAAAGTTTTGTAGATACTGTATGTAGTATAGAAGCATCATAATTTGTTCTGCTCTGGTTTTGGTTCTCTCCCTCTTTCTCTCTCTCTCTCTCTCTCTCTCTCCCCACCCTCCTACACTCAAGGGCCTTCCCCCACCCACATTCACATCTTGAAAATTGGAACTTTGCAGTTATTCCACAAAAATGCCGGTCTCGTCATTCCCAATCCGACAGATCTTGCAGAATTCCCACACGGGAAAGTGTGCAGCGTATGATCAGGTGCAGCTCAATAAATAGAGATGAGCAGATTCTTGGAAGGAGGGCCGACTCTGAATGAAATGAATGAATGAATGAATGAATAAGTTTATTGGCCAAGTATTCACATACAAGGAATTTGCCTTGGTGCTCCGCATGCAAGTGACAACATGACAAACAGTGACAGTTACGGATGACACATAAAACATTAAACATTAATAATAAAACATCAACTCTGGTAAAGAAAACATTCTGTTTTGTCAACGACATAGCCACAAAAAGCAGGTGCAACTCAGCACGCGCGGGGCAGGCAGCATCTCTGGAGAGAAGGGATTGGTGACGTTTCGGGTCGAGACCCTTCTTCAGACTGAGAGTCAGGGAAGAGGGCGTCCAGAGATATGGAAGGTTACACACAGCATGGAAGGTGTGAAAAGGACAGATCAAAGGAAATATTCAATGGTTCATTGTTGGCTGAAGGGAAGGTGACAACAAGGTGTACAAATAATATTTATCAGGAGGGCAGTGAAACTAGCAGGAGATCTAGGTTGGGGGTGGGGCGGAGAGAGTGGAAAGCAAGGGTTACTTGAATTTAGAGAAATCAATATTCAGACCGCCGGGTTGTATGTTGTCTGCTGTTCCCCATTATCTGAATGCAGTGCGGCTGGCTTCTAGGTAGCACAGTAACACTGAACTTGAGATGTGGCACCAGGTTTGGTGGTAGGGAGGAAACTGGAAGGCAATGACGTGGCCATCAGACCTGTTCCTCAGCGAGGAGAGATGGGGAAAGCACGTGGCCAATGCAAAGAACTCTCTGTGATTGCAACAACATTGGCATCACCTCGTGTATAAAGTCAGATTCATGGAGGAATTAAATGGTTTGGTGGCAAACATTTCTGTCCCAAAGTGGTGACGTTAAGTGCTTGCCTTCAGAGGCTGAGGCAATGAGTAGAAGCGTTGGGGCGCCATGCTGCCGTTGAACAAAACATTGGTTGGACTGCACTTGGAGTTGATGGACCGAATGGGCAAAGCTCGGAGCGCAATGAATGGAACATAAAACTACCAAATGTACATCTGACCCCAACCCACTGTCTGTACAACAGGAGAGGTGGATAAAAAGTCAAGACTTTTGCATGATTTTAATTACAGTGTCTTCATCATAGCACAGAAGCCATCAAATTCATTAACAAAAGTGCACGTTCTTGCTCTGGAATCGTGCAGAACGGGATCTTGCCGATACCGGGGAATAAAATACGTTTTGCTGGCATCAGCTGCCCAAAAGGCCTGGAGAATTTCATGCTTTACCTCATCAAGGGGAGTGGGACTGTTCTCGTCGCCATAATTTGACAAGCCAGGCTTCACACAAGTACCTCATCTGGAAGTGATGCCCACCATCGATGTATTAATGCCAGTTCCCCAGAGTATTTGCAGTAGAATGTCAATCTGCAACGAGGCTTACAGCAAAGCAGCTTGTTCTGTTAGAGCTAAGAATGGCTTCAACAAGTCAAGCTGACGCTCAGCAATAAGGTCGGCAATATCCATACAGAGTGCAGTATTAAAGAAAGTGAAATGTGCGGAAAATCAATTGTGGAAGTGTCTATTGCTTATAGAAGGGGTTTCAAGGAAATTAACCCTTTATTGAACAAAATAATAAAATAAGGAAGATCAACATAGAAACATAGAAAATAGGTGCAGGAGTAGGCCATTCGGCCCTTCGAGCCTGCACCGCCATTCAATATGATCATGGTTGATCATCCAACTCAGTATCCTGTACCTGCCTTCTCTCCATACCCCCTGATCCCTTTAGCCACAAGGGCCACATCTAACTCTCCTCTTAAATATAGCCAATGAACTGGCCTCAACTACCTTCTGTGGCAGAGAATTCCAGAGATTCACCACTCTCTGTGTGAAAAATGTTTTTCTCATCTCGGTCCTAAATGATTTCCCCCTTATCCTTAAACTGTGACCCCTTGTTCTGGACTTCCCCAACATTGGGAACAATCTTCCTGCATCTAGCCTGTCCAACCCCTTAAGAATTTTGTCAGTTTCTATAAGATCCCCCCTCGGGGGATCCTAGACACGAATGATGTCAACTTAACGGATTGAGCAAAGGCATGATCTGACGTAGAGATGGAATGAGGCTTTCATATCCAGAACCAGAATCAGAATCTAGAGCATTTAAGGGCCTGTCCCACTTGCCGATTTTTTCGGAGACTGCCGGCGTTCTTATCAATGTCGCCAAAAGATTTTGAACATTTCAAAACCCAGCGGCAACAAAAAAATGTTGCGAATTTTGAAAAAACACCGCGCGTCGATATGTCATCACGCCGCGTCACGCCGCAAATTTTTTGGTGACCTGATACGTCAATGATGCCGGCAGTCGCCGAAAAAATTGCCAAGTGGGACAGGCCCTTTACACTCCGAAATGCAACAGCGCTATAATATGATAATGTTTTCCACAAAAGCTTTACTGCCAATGTTTGCATTAGAACTTTGGTCCAATGCGTCCAATAATGGAGAAGAAACGTTTGTGCTCAAGGCACTAAAATGAACTTACTATCAAACCGCACAAAATAGTTTCTCCATTTGATGATGAGGATGAGAGTGAAGCAGATTAAAATATATGGCCAATAGTAACGTCTGGCAGTGGACCAAAGCCAAGCCATCTCATATATATGACAAATCTGCTTCCTTCTTCTCAGATGCTGCCTTGACCTCTGACTATTTTCAGTTTCCAAACTACTTCCAAATTCTTCTTCTTCTTCTTCTTCTTGCGTATGGAGTACACAGCCTAAAGTCGTAGGACAACTTGTTCTATTTGATCTTATTTGATTGTGAACGCCAGGTTGATTGCATTCGTCGAAACAGGGCGGACCACATGAAGGTTGCAATCTTCCACCCCACTTCCAAATTCCAGAACCTGCAACATATTGCTGTTGTAAGCAAGATGTTGCAATGTGGTCTCACTTGCTTATGCACCTTAACAAGGCATAAGCTAGTGAGAAAGTCCAGTGTATTCATTGATCTTTGTCTCTCTACATCACCATCCATATCTCTTGTTTCCCTTATCCCTAACCAGTCTGAAGAAGGTTCTTGACCCAAAACGTCACCCATTCCTTCCCTCCAGAGATGCTGCCTGTCCTTCTGAGAAACTGCACCTGCAGTTCCTTCCCACACAGTCATATCTGATCCTTTGATCTGATCCATTTCAGATGCTAGAATGCACATCTTGAAAAGGGACAGTGTTAGTGGGTGACAACTATTACCTTGCTGCAGATATAAGACTATTTGTTGTGGCATGAAGTGATAAGCTCTGTAATGAGATGCAATTTCGGGGCACTGTAAAAAAAAAATGGAATCTCAAATTGTTCATGCAACTGGGCCAATTTTAACTGCTCCAGGATTGCAATCAATTGCTTTGGCAGGGTGAAAAGCCGAGTAAAAAAATTGTTTCTGCTTTTCAAAAACCTGGCAATTAATTGGTGTTAATTTTTCTAGCTTAGTTTAGTTTAGAGATACTGCGCGGGAACAGACCCTTCGGCCCACCGAGTCTGCACCAACAGCAATCCCCGCACACTGACACCACCCTACACGCACTTAAATACCAAGCCAATTAACCTACAAACCTGCACGTATTTGGAGTGTGGGAGGAAACTGGAGTGAAATCGGAGAGAACCCACGCAGGTCACTGGGAGAACGCACAAACTCCGTACAGACAGCACCTGTAGTCGGGATCGAACCCGGGACCTCTGGGTGTTCTGAATGTCCAAAATCAACTGGCGTGGATTGTGGATCTTCAACAAAAAAAAACGACAAATGTGCTTGCTTTAAACATTTTTCATGAGTAAACACTGTCCTACTGACTTCCCCTGAAAGCCTCCCTTATGTCTCTCCGAGTGTTGGCTCTGACAGGCTGTTTCTAAACGCCCCTTGAATTACAGGAGTGGAACACAGCTGTGGCCCTGTGGATCAGTGTTGCTCCCAACACATGTTTACACAGCTCGCTAAGCTGAATGTATTACATGCACTGTATTGCAGCCCAGAGCTATACCAGGGAATAGAGTATGGACACAAAAAGGAGTTTTATCACAGTGGAAGCAAGCGAATATTCTTACCAGAAGATTATCGTTCCACCCGGTCGCTCCCTTGAAAAAAGTTGTGCTTGCAATAGTGAACCTGCGTACATTTTCTTAGAGCACGATATCTTTGAAAGGTTGAGTTTACTGTTCTCTCAGAAATGTTTCGTGGTGCTACCTTCCCGTACAAAAAATATAATGGACTCCTGTTTCCTATCACTTAACATTTACAAATCCGTTCCTGAAGTCCTCCACTAGCTGTTCACGAGAAGAATGCTTTTGCATTTACATTTCCTATTGAAGATTAAACATGTTTCGTCCTCTTGTTCACAGGAGTGAGAAGCCAGTGGGAGGGTAGACAACATCTTTTCTGTAGGAAGGAACTGCAGATGCTGGTTTAAACTGATGATAGACACAAATTGCTGGAGTAACACAGCGGGACATGCAGCGTCTCTGGAGAGAAGGAATGGATGACGTTTTGGGTTGAGACCCTTCTTTGGACTGGTCCAGTCTGATGAAGGGTCTCGACCCGGAACGTCACCCATTCCTTCTCTCCAGAGATGCTGCCTGTCCCGCTGTGTTACTCCAGCTTTTTGTGCCTATCATCTCTTCTTTTCTTGCGAGCGGCCTCATAGATTTTTTGCAGTCTTCCTCCCTTACACTTCTGTATTAGGAATCAAAACAGAACACAATACTCCAGATGCAAAGGGAATATATATTTAGATATTACGTTCAGTTTAGTTTAGTTTATTGTCACGTGTACCGAGGTACAGGGAAAAGCTTTTGTTGCGTGCTATCCAGTCAGCAGAAAGACAATACATGATTACATTCGAGCCATTTACAGTGTATAGATACATGATAAGTGGTGAATCTGTGGAATTCGTTGACATAGACGGCTGTGGAGGCCAAGTCGGTAGATGTTTTTAAGACAGAGATAGATTCTTGAGTAGTACCAGTGTCGGGGGGATTATGGGGAGAAGGCAGGAGAATGGGGTTAAGAGGGAGAGATAGATCAGCCATGATTGAATGGCGGAGTAGACTAGATGGGCTGAATGGCCTAATTCTGCTCCTATCACTTATACGATACAACTTCAGCTACTTGGAATTATAGATCATATCCTTAATTATTTAAGTTTTTCTTTGCTTTCTTTCATATCTGAGAGTAACAAGCTGATAATATACAGAACTCCAAACAAATGCTAATCTCCAGCCAGCATGTATCTCATCCTCCTTGCCAGTTAGAATCGTACACACTTTGGGACAATTAACAATATTTTACCAAAACCAATTAACTTGCACAACTTTGGAATGTGGGAGGAAACCAGAGAACCCGGGGAAAAGCCCACACATGTCACAGGGAGAACGTACAAACTCCGTACCGACAGCACCCATGGTCAGGATCGAACCTGAGTCTCTGGCGCTGTAAAGCAGCCACTCTACCGCTGTGCTGCCCTGTTGATGACAATTTAAACTGAACACCCGCCTGCACATGTACATTCATTCTTGTTTATGTCTGTCTAAATTGCCTCTTAAACTTTACTATCATTTATACCATCTTCAACATTCCTATTCTTGAATTCCAAGTATCATTTTTCTCCCAGTGGACAAGTTTCTTTAAATGCCTGTAGATTACTTGCAGATTAACATCATTAACAAATTTAGTATCAATGGCAAGGCAAGATAGATCGACAACTGCCCGAATGAAGTTAATGACGACTGCTGATCCAGCTTAAGTCTTACTACTAACTTACTAACAACTTAAGTGCCTTCCAACACGCTTCATCATGTTCCTGCTGTTCAGCCGGACATCATAACGTGGCATTTACTCCATGACCAAGCAACTTGAGCAATGACATTGAATTTAGTTTAGTTTAGTTCAGAGGTACAGCAAGGAAACCGAGTCCGCGCTGACCAGCGATCGCCCCGTACACACCCGGGACAATTTAGCATTTTACAGAAAGCCAATTAACCTACAAACCTGCATGTCTTTGGTGTTTGAGGGGAAACTGGAGCACCCACACGGTCACAGGGAGAAATTACAAACTCCGTATGGACAAGCACCCATCGCCAGGATTTAACCCGGGTCTTTGGCGCTGTAAGGCAGCAACTCTACTGCTGCACCACCATGCCGTGTAACTCTGATATCAAAATATTAAAAAGGTTCACTTACCTTGCCCTGGCCTCTAAGCTTCTCCATGGAAACTGCCCCATTAGTTATTTCAAATCCACCCCCAACTTTCCAAGTCAACCCTTGTTCAATTCTTCATCAATGGTTAAAAAAACAATCACACCAAGAAAGACTCCACTGATACAACTTCATTTTTTTTAGTAAAACATCAACTAAACGTTAGGTGAAGGATACAGGGTCTGAAGGAATAATCTCGAGCCTTGCGCCCATCTCTTCCTTCTCTGAGGCTAGTTAGCTGCTTGTCACACTCTTTTCCAGTTTACTTCTAGAGAAAGAATTGCAGATGCTGGTTGATACCGAAGATAGACACAAAATGCTGGAGTAACTCGGTGGGTCAGGAAGCATCTATGGAGAAAAGGAATAGGTGATATTTCAGATCGGAACCCTTCTTCAGACTGATAGACGGAGGTGGGGGGGGGGGGGGGGACTGGAAAACTGGTCCCACCACCCTCCACCTCTATCTTTCAGTCTGAAGAAGGATTCTGACATGAAACGTCACCTATTCCTTTTCACCAGAGATGGTCTACTTCTAGAGCATGCTCCTTAAGCCATTATGCTTCTCCTGAATTCGCATCCTCTGATCAACTAATTTCTTTATTAATGTTCTGAAGAAGGGTAGGATAGGGTGGTATTTTGCTTCTTTTGGACATAGAATTATATAGCACAGAAACTGGCCCTTCAGCCCATCATGTCCATACCGACCATCAAGTACCTATCCTAACTAATCATATTTAGCTTGGCCCATAGTCCTCCAGAACTAGGTGATTCAGCTAGTCATCCAGTTACCATGTAAATGCTGTGGGAGTTCCATCCACCAAATTGGGGGTGACAACGTTTCTTCTTAGGTCCCCTCTAAACCTCTTGCACCTTACCCTTCTTTTAATTGTCACACCTTGTTAACCCTTATTCAACACAGTACATGGTGAGATGCAACAAAGCGATGGAAATGCGAGCTATCTAAAACATAGTGAGTAATGCTGCTGAACGAGGTATTTGGGGAATTCAGCTAAAACTGGCAAAGCGGGCCCAGGTTTAACATTGGTAGCGGTAGAGTTGCTGCCTTACACAGTCAGGGACTCGAGTTCGATCCCGACTGCGGATGCTGTCTGTACAGAGTTTGCACGTTCTCCCCGTGACCTGCGAGGCTTTTCTCCAGGATCTCCAAATACGTGTGTAGGTTAATTGGCTTCGGTAAAATTGTAAATTGGCCCCAGTGTGTAGAATAGTGCTCGTGTACGGGGGGATCGCTGGTCGGCGTGGACTTGATGGGCCGAAGGGCCTGTTCTGCACTGTATCTCTAAAGTCTAAAGTAAAATCTCCTTCAAAAGGCAGCAAGCATCTCAGAGTGAAGTTCTCCCTCGAAACCTCTCTGGATTAAACAGCACCCAAATTTAAGTGCTCATATTCTGGAGGTATAACCAGAGCCAATAGATTAATTACTGCCGGTTTACCAATTCCCAAATTGAAGCCCATTAAAAGAAAAATTTTAATCGAGTGGGTAAATAGGTTTGTCACATTCTGAGTGATTCGAGTATAGTATCACAGCAAGAGATAAAGGAATCAACAGTCATGTCAGATAGACACAGAGAGCTGGAATAACTCAGCGGGACTGGCAGCATTTCTGGGGAGAAGGAATGGGTGACGTTTCGGGTCAGATGCCTGTCAATGAAAAAACCGTGGCCATGTAACGTCTGATGGAATTCAATGTTATTTTTTTGTTTTATTTATCAAACTTTGAACACGTTATTTTAATCTTCCGCGGAAGATTTATGGTCGCGGCCACATGACTATTTATGAGCTGTGTTAGAAAATATCCCGAGCTCCAGGCAGCAAAGAGAAATTTATAACGGCGGGTGATAAAACTGTTGAAGTCAACTGGAGCGGAAAAGTCGAGGGTCTCCACACAACATTTGACAATATCAAAGGTTCTGAACTTCCATCCAGGCATACAGGATCTGTCTGCTTTTTACGCTTCCTCTACAGTTCGTATTAATCAGCCAGTGTAGACAATAAAATGCAAAGACCTCAGAATCTCGCTTCAAGTTTTTTCGAATGTTCTTTTCACATTTTTAAGGGAATGGAGTAAATCCAGAGAAAACTATTAATTTAAAAGCACCGATTTTATATTGTAATTAGCTTCCCAAAATATCATTCCAAACTGCTTATTTGCAACTGCATCTATTCAGTTGGTTAAGCCTTACCTAGTTTAGCAACGCAGGCATTTTGATTTTAGTTTAGTTTAGAGATACAGCGAGGACACAGGCCCTTCGGCCCAACGGGTCCGCTCGGACCAGCGATCCCCGGCACCATCTTGCACATTAGCCCACCAGCACTATCCTACACACACTAGGGACAATTTACAACTTTTGATCAAAGCTAAATTAACCTACAAACCTGTATGAGTTTGGAGTGTGGGAAGAAACCGGAGCACCCGGGAAAACTCACAGGGTTCACATGGAGAACGTACAGACTCCGTATAGACAGCACCTGTAGCCTGGATCGAACCCGGGTCTCTGGCACTGTAAGGCATCAAATCTACCGCTGCGCCACCGTGCCACCCGTACCGGATTTAAGTTGTTCATCTCTTTCAAATGTAAAACAAGGTTAATATTCTTAATATTACATAATAAGCCCTGCAAATGCTGCTTTGAAGCTTTTACCATTAACATGACTTACCATAGTCTTGTTATTAGGCTGTTTGCCGTTTCCATTGACTTCTGACTTGCAAGCCACACTCAGAGCCACTAATCCCATCTAATTCATTATCTAATTCTTAGTTTAGGTTAGTTTAGAGACACAACATGGAAACAGGCCCTGCCGCCCACCGAGTCCCGCCAATCACCCGCACACTAGCACTATCCCACATACAATTCACAATTTTTACCAAAGCCAATTAATCTATAAACCTGCACATCTGTCAAATGTGGGAGGAACCGGTAGAAAACACATGCTGTCACAGGCAGAACGTGCAAACTCCACACAGACTTGATCCCGGGTCTCTGGTGCTGTGAGGCAGCAACTCTGCCACTGTGCCACTGTGCCACTGTGCCACCCAAAATAACTTTTGTCCTTTCCATGCCATTTCCAATCGTAAAGGTCTGCACTTCTGCCCTCTTTATAAAACATAGAACAATACAGCAATCCAAATTCAGGGACAGTTGTTATCAGGCAATGTGACTATCCTCCCACAACTAGAGAGCAGTCCTGAACTACAATCTACATCATTGGGGACCCTCAGATTATCTTTGATCGGACTTTACTGTCTTTACCTTGAACTAAAGGTTATTCCCTTATCATGGTAGACAAAAATGCTGGAGAAACTCAGCGGGTGAGGCAGCATCTATGGAGCGAAGGAATAGGTGACGTTTCAGGTCGAGACCCGGAAGCATCTATGAAGCGAAGGAATAGGTGACGTTTCGGGTCGAGACCCTTCTGGGTCTCGACCCGAAACGTCACCTATTCCTTCGCTCCATAGATGCTGCCTCACCCGCTGAGTTTCTCCAGCATTTTTGTCTACCTTCGATTTTTCCAGCATCTGCAGTTCTTTCTTAAACATTTCCTTGTCATGTATCTGTACACTGTGGATGGCTCGATTGTAATCATGTATAGTCTTTCCGCTGACTGGTTAGCGCACACACAACAAAAGCTTCCCACTGTACCTCGGTACACGTGACAATAAACGAACACTGTACTGAATTGAAATACTGGCACTCAAAGCAATCCATAGACCCCATTCCTCCATGTATAAGGCAGGTACAGGATACTGAGTTGGATAAGGCAGGTACAGGATACTGAGTTGGATAAGGCAGGTACAGGATACTGAGTTGGATAAGGCAGGTACAGGATACTGAGTTGGATGATCAGCCATGATCATATTGAATGGCGGTGCAGGCTCGATGGGCCGAATGGCCTACTCCTGCACCTATTTTCTATGTTTTCTATGTTTCTATGTATTCTCTGTAACATACATTCTCTCTCAGTCCCATCAAACTCTTTTCTGATTCTCCCACCAACATGACGACAGGCACGAGGGGCAAGCTACAGTGGCTAATTAACCTGGGACCTTAGTGATGTGCAAGCAAGCCAGAGCATGTGGCGAAAACACGAGCAGTGACAGAAAGAACCTACTCCACCAGGCTCCAGTCTTTCCGTTGGCTGGTTAGCACACAACAAATGCTTTTCACTGTACCTTGGTTCACGCACACATTCCTTCAGGAAGGAGATGAGGAGGAATTTCTTTAGTCAGTGGGTGGTGAATCTGTGGAGTTCCTTGCCACAGAAGGCTGTGGAGGCCAAGTCAATGGATATTTTTAAGGCGTAGATGGATAGATTCTTGATTAGTGCGGGTGTCAGGGGTTATGGGGAGAAGGCAGGCTAGGAGGGAGAGATAGATCAGCCATGATCCACATGGTCACTGAGGGAATGTACAAACTCCATACAGGCAGCACCCGTAGTCAGGATCGAACATTGGTCTCTGGCAATGTACGGCGGCAACTTATGTTCAACCCTATGTTCTGGGACTCCAAACCATGACCTTCTCGCTGAGAGAATTAGGCATTCTCAATGAACCCAACCAGGACGCCCACTTCACCTCACCTCCATTGTTGCGTGTAAAATGAGAATTATAGTTCGAACTTCACCCTTTTTAGCTTACTCTGAAAAGCATTGAGAAGAAACCTTAAGGGCAATGTGCATGTTTGTAATTCCAGCAGAAATGCTACAAAAAGTCATTTTTCCAGATGTTAGGAGAGTAAACATGAAGTTTTTGAATGTCACAAAAAACGTTTTTAGGGCTTGGCAGTGGATCTGTGCTCCCTTAAGATCCATTTGCATTCTACAAAGTTTCTTACAAGGGATTTGATAACAAAGATTGCCAAACCACTAATGATTGGGTTAAAAATGAAGCGATTCAAATACTGAGTAAATAAGTATAATTGACCTCCAAGTTCTCTTCCTTTTTAATATTGACTTGACTTGACTTGACTTGATATCCTGGCTGGAGTTGGAAAGGTTCGGTACAATGATAAAAGCAGATCGTCAGATAGTTGGCGTGGTGGTAGGAATCGTCTGATGTTTCTGATTTATCCTAGATGACCACTGTGTGTGTGTGTGTGTGTGTGTGTGTGTGTGTGTGTGTGTGTGTGTGTGTGTGTGTGTGTGTGTGTGTGTGTGTGTGTGTGTGTGTGTGTGTGTGTGTGTGTGTGTGTGTGTGTGTGTGTGTGTGTGTGTGTGTGTTTGAAGATCTACACATCCTTCCTGCCAGAGGAGCGCCCCCTGTCTACTGCACACTATAGTGCAAAGAGGATTGACCTCAGATCCACCCATGAGTTGACATTGGGTCCATGAATGAGAGAGCCTTTAGCAAGGCGATGTGGATACAAGATAAGGGGTGGTCATTTAAAATTGTGGTCCATGAGAATTTCTTTTCTCAGGGGATGATGTATCTCTAGAAATGTCACCCCTAGAGGCTAAGTGGCCTTCTCTTTTTTTAGCTTAGTTTTCAATGTGGTTTAGAGATACGGCACGGAAACAGGCCCTTCGGCCCACCCAGTCCACACCGACAATCGATCCCCGCACAGTAACACTACCCTACACACACTAGGGACAATTTTACATTTATACCGAGCCAGTTAAGCTACAAACCTGTAGGCCTTTGGTGTGCGGGACGAAACTGGACATCTCGGATAAAACCCACGCAGTTCACAGGGAGAACGTACAAACTCCGTACAGAACTACTGCACTGTTAGTCAGGATCGAACCCGGGTCTCCGGCGCTGAAAGGCAGCAACTCGACCGCTGCGCCACCGTGCCGCCCATTCTTGCATTCTCGTGAGAATGTGGTTCGTTAAGTTATTAACATGAAGGCCCATTGATGGGGCAAGTAGTTGAACTTGTTCTTATATTGCGTGTGGTAAACATGTGGCATGAGAACATGTGTAAGAAGGAACTGCAGATGTTGGGAAATTGAAGGTACACACACTAGGGGCAATTTACACTTATACCAAGCCAATTAACTTACAAACCTCTACGTCTTTGGAGTGTGGGAGGGAACCAAAGATCTCGGAGAAAACCCACGCAGGTGACGGTGAGAATGTAGGAACTCCGTACAGACAGCGCCCGTAGTCGGGATCGAATCTGGATCTCTGGGGCTGTAAATGGTGTAAGGCAGCAACTCTACCGCTGCGCCACCGTGCCACCCTTTGTCCAAGCAATTCAATCTGATCTGAGGAGTCTGTGCTTTACACCCTCATTGTTTGTCTCATCTGTGTTTTCAGATCTGTGGACGGGTGCTGTGGAACTAGTATAGTCTCATACTGAGGTTGAACAAAACATTTTATAGCCACTGTTGAATCTTTAATTGGAATCGCAATACCTCGCTTTCCTTCCATTGCCACTTATCCCAAGTTGGAGGACGAGCAGGAAAGAGTTAGCTTTTTCTCTGCCAAATATGTTTCTTTTCTTAAAGATTACTAAGCCAACCTGGCATTTATCAGGATGTATCACAGCTTGGTTTTGGTAACAGCTCCATCCAAGACTGCAAGAAATTGCAACAAATTGTGGGCGCAGCCCAGACCATCACACAAACCATTGATTCCATTTATACCTCACGCTGCCTCGGCAAGGCCAGCAGCATAATCAAGGACAAGTCGCACCCTGGCCACTCCCTCTTCTCCCCTCTCCCATTAGGCAAAAGGTATAGAAGTGTGAAAACGCACACCTCCAGATTCAGGGACAGTTTCTTCCCAGCTGCTTTCAGGCAACTGAATCATCCTACCACAACCAGAGAGCAGTGCTGAACTACTATCTATCTCTTTGGTGACCCTCGAACTATCTTTGTTTCGACTTTACTGGCCTTACCTTGCACTAAACGTTATTCCCTTATCATGTAACGATACACTGTAAATGGATCGATTGTAATCATGTACCGTCTTTCCGCTGACTGGTTGGCGCGCAACAAACGTTTTTCACTGTGTCTCAGACAACAAACTAAACTAAAACTGAACCCAAAATGGTGACTATCCATGTCCTCCAGAGATGCTGCCTGACCTGCTGAGTGACTCCAGCACTTTGCATTTTACAACTAAGATGCTTTTTGCTGCTGTTTTTTCCATAACGTTTGAAGAAAGAGTCTAAATTCCTTTGAGAAATGGGTTAACATTACAAAAACAACCCTAGCAAAGGGCCTTCCAAAGTCACATTGTAATGGTGAGGCTGGAGAAACGTTGCCTATTTCCTTCGCTCCATAGATGCTGCCGCACCCGCTGAGTTTCTCCAGCACTTTTGTCCACCTGGCATAAGAACATACTGTGTTTGGAATTTGGTTTTTGCATTTCACTTCCTCTGATTTCAATGGAAACAGTTCCTTCCTTCATTCCCCATTTCTATTGAATATATTCATTGAACTTGGTTTCTCCAGCCTCACCATTACAATGTGACTTTGGAAGGCCCTTTGCTAGGGTTGTTTTTGTAATGTTAACCCATTTCTCAAAGGAATTTAGACTCTTTCTTCAAACGTTATGGAAAAAACAGCAGCAAAAAGCATCTTAGTTGTAAAATGAAAAGTGCTGGAGTCACTCAGCATGTCGGGCAGCATCTCTGGAGGACATGGATAGTCACCATTTTGGGTTCATTTTTAGTTTAGTTTGTTGTCTGAGACACAGTGAAAAACATTTGTTGCGCGCCAACCAGTCAGCGGAAAGACGGTACATGATTACAATCGATCCATTTACAGTGTATCGTTACATGATAAGGGAATAACGTTTAGTGCAAGGTAAGGCCAGTAAAGTCGAAACAAAGATAGTCCGAGGGTCACCAAAAAGATAGATAGTAGTTCAGCACTGCTCTATGGTTGTGGTAGGATGATTCAGTTGCCTGAAAGCAGCTGGGAAGAAACTGTCCCTGAATCTGGAGGTGTGCGTTTTCACACTTCTATACCTTTTGCCTAATGGGAGAGGGGAGAAGAGGGAGTAGCCAGGGTGCGACTTGTCCTTGATTATGCTGCTGGCCTTGCCGAGGCAGCGTGAGGTATAAATGGAATCAATGGTTTGTGTGATGGTCTGGGCTGCGCCCACAATTTGTTGCAATTTCTTGCGGTCTTGGATGGAGCTGTTACCAAAACCAAGCTGTGATACATCCTGATAAATGCCGGGTTGGCTTAGTAATCTTTAAGAAAAGAAACATATTTGGCAGAGAAAAAGCTAACTCTTTCCTGCTCGTCCTCCAACTTGGGATAAGTGGCAATGGAAGGAAAGCGAGGTATTGCGATTCCAATTATAGATTCAACAGTGGCTATAAAATGTTTTGTTCAACCTCAGTATGAGACTATACTAGTTCCACAGCACCCATCCACAGATCTGAAAACACAGATGAGACAAACAATGAGAGTGCAAAGCACAGACTCCTCAGATCAGATTGAATTGCTTGGACAAAGGGTGGCACGGTGGCGCAGCGGTAGAGTTGCTGCCTTACACCATTTACAGCACCAGAGATCCAGATTCGATCCTGACTACGGGTGCTGTCTGTACGGAGTTCCTACATTCTCACTGTGACCTGCGTGGGTTTTCTCCGAGATCTTTGGTTCCCTCCCACACTCCAAAAACGTAGATGTTTGTAAGTTAATTGGCTTGGTATAAATGTAAATTGCCCCTAGTGTGTGTAGGACAGTGTTAGTGTGCGGGGATCGCTGGTCGGTGCGGACTCGGCAGGCCGAAGTGTCCGGTTTCCGCGCTGCATCTAAACTAAACTAAATTAAATGCCACAAGTTACAAACGATGGCGATTGCAGAAATTTAAAAAAAAAAATTCTATAAATATCACAGAAAAAGCCAAAATAATAACCTCAATTGGAAGCACTCACAGGGGTGGTCGTGAAGGCAGATACGACAGTGGCATTTAAGAGGCTTTTGGACAGGCACACATAGGCATGCAGGCAAGGAAGGGAAATGTATTGGAAGGAACTGCAGATGCCGGTTTACGCAAAGGTAGACACAAAATGTTGGAGTACCAGGCCGCATCTCCGGGTAGAAGGAATAGGTGACGATTTGGATCAACACCCAAGAAAACAAGAGATCAAAAGGGATGAAGTACAAGGATAATGTAGAATTTTCTATTAGCTCATGTGCAGACAGAGATGACTAGTTAATCCGGATTTTTTATTTGGCACAAACACTGTAGGCTGAAGGTCCTGTTCCTGTGCTGTAGTGTTCGATGTTCTGACCTGACTGTATTGAAAATCCATTTTGCTTAAGTATTCCCCCCAAAATAATTCACCTTTGACTTCAACAACATTCTGAGTATGTTAATAGGCTCAGAGGGGAAATGCAATATACTGACACAGATTGAAGGTTGTTGGGCAGTTCACAACCGAGTGGTATGAATGTCGAACTTCAAGTCACCCTTACATCCCCTCTCTTTCTGTCCCTCCCCCGCCCAAGTTGTTGAACTAGTTTCCAAGTTGTCCTGTTGAGTCTCATTGTCTCATTTTCAGCTAGCCCACAGCTAACAATGGCCTGTCTTCTTTATCATCATTACTTGTTTGCACATCTTTCATTCATTTTGTTCTATATCTCGCTATATCACCGTCTATATCTCTCGTTTCCCTTTCCTTTGACTCTTGGTCAGAAGAAGGGTCTCGACCCGAAATGTCACCCTTTCTTTTTCTTCAGGGATGCTGCCTGACCCACTGAGCTACTCCAGCTTTTTGTGTCTATCTTGAAGTATATTGATTAGGGCAATCTTATATTCCTTATGCTCAAAGTGAAACAAGAGCATTAAGGGGCTCTCCTACTTGGGCGACCTAATTGGCGACTTTAGAACAGTTTAAAAATATGACATGTTGAAGACTTCCTTCGACTATGTAGAAAACCTTCTTCCACCTCCTTCGACTATGTTGAAGACTAGCTTCAACTAGTTACGACTAACTTCGGGAAAATTGGACACCGAATAGTGGAGAGTGAAGACGACCTCCTTCGATCTCCCTTCGATTAAGACTATCTACGACTACCTTAGACTACCCTCGACTACCTACGACTAACATGCCGACCTACTACGACTAAACATACGAGTAAAAAAAGTATCGATTTTTTCCATGGCCATCTTTTTTAAATCGCGGGCATTTTTCACCATGTTGAAAAATACGCCGCAACCTAGCCGAGGCCTCGAGTACGCGGAGACCACTCTCGAACATGAAGGAGAGTTACAAAGACCTCCTACGACCTCGTGTCGACCATGCTGCGAGTATGAGTCGAGGGCAAACTCGCCAGAACTCGCGGATTAGGTCGCCCAAGTGGGACACGCCCTTTAGAAGGGTCTGAAGAAGGGTCTTGAGCCGAAACGTCACCTATTCCTTCTCTCTAGAGATGATGCCTGTCCCGCTGAGTTACTCCAGCTTTTTGTGTATATCTTCAGTTTAAACCAGCATCCGCAGTTGCTTCCTGCATAAGAGTATTAGACAATGGTTAAGTTCATCATTTTTTAATTTCCACTCCTCCATGTAATTTGCAGATTATGGGCAGATTAAATGATGTTATTTTAATGTGGCTGACATTTAATTATAAACATGCAAATCGACTGATATCTGCTTCAGGAATTCGAAGGGTGCAAGCTTGAGGTCGACGGCTTCCTGGAAATATCCCACAAGTGACCTCGAACAATTAGACACACACACGCACGCACGCACGCATGCACACACTAACACAAAGCATTTTCTCAGCACAAAACATCTCCTTCAGTCTCCCATTCTATCTCTACCATATGTGTCAAGCTGATCAGGCTGCAAGAGCTATTTTCTATTTGGAACAACAAAAAACTTATTAAAAAAAATTTCCAGCTGCTCTTCCTTCAAAGCCAAAATTCCTACTGGCAAGAAGATCGACACAAAATGCTGGAGCAACTCAGCGGGACAGGCGGCATCCCTGGAGAGAAGGAATGGGTAACGTTTCGGGTCGAGACCCTTCTTCAGACTGAGAGTCAGGGGAGGGAAAAACTAGAGATATGGAAGGGTAAGGTGTGGAAACGACAGGTGATAAGGAGATGTAGAATGATTCATTGTTAGCTGAGGGGAAACTGAAGGTTAATTGTTAGCTGATCTACAGCATCTGCTTTGATCTGTCATTTTCACATCTTACTCTTCCATATCTCTAGACTCCCTCTCCCCTGACTCTCAGTCTGAAGAAGAGTCTCGACCCGAAACGTCTCCCGTTCCTTCGCTCCAGAGATGCTGCCTGTCCCGCTGAGAAAGTCCAGCATTTTGTGTCTATCTTCGGTGTAAACCAGCATCTGCAGTTCCTTCCTACGTATTCCTATTGGTTGTGTTAGAAAGCCATAGAGTTATTCAGCATGGAAACAAGGCTCCTCTGCCCAAATTCCCCTGGCCGACCAAGATGTCCCATCTACACCATTCCCATCTGCCCATGTTTGGCCCATGTCCCTCTAAACCTTTCCTATCAGTTTACCTGTCCAAATGTCCTTTAAATGTTGTTATAATACCTGCCTCAACTGCCTCCTCTGGCCGCTCGTTCTATATACCCACCACCCTCTGTGTGAAAACATCTACAGCATAGACTTAATGTTCATTATGAATGCCGTTCATTTCATTTGTCCAAAGTATCACAATGGTTCAATTACCCCACCAGTAACTCAGATGCCTGGAATAACTATTCAGAATTTAGGGGCAGAATGGTGGTACAGTGGTTCGATCCCAGGCCTCTGGGCTGTGAGGCAACAGCTCTACTAGGATAGAAATGGTGTTAAATTTTTTTTGTCAAAGATGGTTGATCGCTGATCGCTGGTCAACGCAGACTCGGTGGGCCTGAAAGGCTTGTTTCTACCCTGTATCTCTAAAGTCTAAAGTAAAGTCTAATCCTGAGTTCAAATCCCTTCCCGGCTGCCATTGAATTCAGGGGGAAATAGTGACTGATAGTGAGGACTGCAAACTACCAGATTGTTCTAAAAACCCATCAGTTCACTAATGTAGAAACAAAGAACTGCAGATGCTGGTTCATACCAAAGATAGACATAAAGTACTGGAGTAATTCAGCAGGTCAGGCAGCATCTCTAGAGAGAATGGAGAGGTGGGACTTTGGATCAGAACCTTTCTTCAGACTTAAAGGTTAGAGGGGGGGGAGTGGGGGGAGGGAGAACTGGAGACAAAAAAAGACCAGGACAAATGTGGGCCGACAACAGATGACCTCAGGTAGGGGGTGTAGGAAGGAACTGCAGATGCTGGTTTAAACCGAAGATAGACACAAAATACTAGAGTAACTCAGCGAGTCAAGCAGCATCTCTGAAGAAAAGGAATAGGCAACGTTTTGGGTCGAGACCCTTCTTCAGTGGAGGGTGGTTCCCTGGTAGGACAATTGTTGGCTGGGGAAGGTGTGATCTCAAGGGGGATACATTGTTGGGGACTGTAGAACCGATTGAATGACTAGAGTGGAAGGGAGCATGGTAACAGGCCCTTGGGCCCATCAGGTCCATCAATCACCCGTTCAACGTAGTTCTATTTATCTCACTTTCACAACTACTGCCTACCCATTTTTACAGAGGGCCAATTAACCTACAACCCTGCACATCTTTGGGACTTGGGAGGAAACCGGAGCCTTGAGCTATCCTACCAATCCTATCTGAAATTCATTATCTAGTTCTTAGCTTAGGGTAATTTAAAGATACAGCACGGAAATAGGCCCTTACTCCCACCGAATCCGCGCCGATCACCTGTACCCTGGTTCTATCGTACATACTGGGGACAATTTTTCCCTGCAAGTCTTCGGGGCAAAGCAGGAAACTTGAGCACCCAGAGGAAACCCACGCAGTCACAGGGAGAACGTGCAAACTCCACAAAGGCAGCACCGAAGGCCAGCAGCGATCCCAAGCCTCTGGGCTGTGAGGCAGCAGCTCTACTAGGATAGAAAAGGTTTAAAAAAACTGTCAAAGGTGTAAAAACATTTATTTACATGGAAGGTTATTAGCAGCTGTTTCTAGGAAAGGTAGTTGAGGTCAGAGCGCTTGCCTCATTTTAAAAAACAGCCAGATGCCATCATGAGATGATAAAAAAAAAGTCTGGGCATTTTGAAAGGAAAAGATCAAACAAACTGAAACTTATCCTGTGATCTTAGAAGGCCAAAAGACCTTCCCTTGTTCTTGTAAAAAAAAAACATAGTTATGATTTTTCTTACACCAAATAAAATACAACCTATTAGTACCACCATTAAACAACTGAGTTTTGCAGTTTGCTCAGAGATTCCGTTCCTGTTGACCAAATATTTCGCCGTATTGTGTTAAATCAACAAATTATTCCGTAGAAACAAGAAAACTAGTAACTCAGGCAGGGAGAAAGCAAGCGGTTGGCTTCTCTTGAGTATCAAAACAGCTTGAAACCCCTTTCTCAGAGGCCCGACCAAGACCCTCACAAATTCCAGAAATACTATCCAAGCTTTTCAACTTAAAATCACCACGTTTCTGCTAAACGCTCGAGCAAATAGCCAGTCTGTTTAACATCTCCCAAAAGAGTTGGTGCAGTGCCTGTGTGTGTGTGTGTGTGTGTGTGTGTGTGTGTGTGTGTGTGTGCGCGTGCGTGCGTGCGTGCGTGCGTGCGTGCGTGTGCGTGTGTGTGTGTGTGTGTGTGTGCATGTGCGTGTGCGTGTGTGTGTGTGTGTGTATATGTGTGTGTGTGTATTTTAAAGGCTTGTTTTCACGTACATTTTTTTGCGGAGTTATAAATCCGAAAATCCTCAGAAGGTTTTCGTTTGCGGGAAGACACATCTGTTAACAAAATGTAAGAAAGGTCCAATTACGACTAACTTTAGCTCGACGTAATCAGTACGTTAGCAGGCAAATAACTACAAAACCAAAAATGTTTCCTTCCAAAAATGCACGGACACATCAGCAGAGGTATTTGCTTGCAAGGTAATGCTTTATCTTCCATTTAAACCAGCATCTGCAGTGCTTTCCTGCACATTTTGCTTGCAGGGTAATGCTTTAGGTGCCCAGAGCCTGGAAGGTCAGACTGTTAATCTCAGCCGACTGGGTTTCTGTGGTACTTAAGGCTGTGATTTAGGTGTTTTTCTTGATGTTTAAGGATTCACATGATCCCTGAAATGGCTGGGGTCACAGTGGTGCAGTGACCACGTTTCCCGTGCGAGCAGTTGGTCGATTGAGCTTCACCGCACTCCATCAGAGTCCGCGCACATTAAGAGGCCGACTTTCACCCGACACAATATTCAACTCCGTCTGCTTTCTGTTCGGACACAATCAGCAACTTAAGAAGGTCCCGCCCATTAAAGTACCTGACACTTGGACCCTTCCTCCAGCGCAGATCTTAATAGTGGGTGCGCGGAACGTTACAATGGATGAGTCTGAAGAAGGGTCTCAACCCGAAACGTCACCCATTCCTTCTCTCCAGAGATGTTGCCTGTCCCGCTGAGTTGCTCCAGCATTTTGTGCCTACCTTCATTATAATGAATGAATTGAGAGGGAGATGGGTGACAGAGATGTTGACTGTTGTGACTGGAGCCAGAAAAGTCATGCAGACCCATTATTGCCAGCATCCTCTGTTACTGAAAGCCCTACATATTTCAATAATAAACAGTGCTAACTCGAACGGCGGCAAAAGAGGGCTCGACTGAGGACAAACTATAATCTTTTTCTGGGATTACCAACTTCTTAAGGGGCTTTCCCACTGTACGAGCTAATTCAAGAGCTCTCCCGAGTTTAAAAAAAAAAATCAAACTCGTGGTAAGCACGTAGAATGTACGTAGCGGGTACGTCGGAGCTCGGGACGTCTCTTAGCGGCTCGTAACGCTAACGGCAGATACTCAGGAAACGCGGTAAGCTCGGGAAGACTCGTGAAGATTTTTCAACATGTTGAAAAATGCCCACGAGAGCCCCGAGTACCTACGAGCGGCCATTACCGTAATTCTGCGAGTTCGACTCAGGGGAAACTCGGGTGAACTCTTGAATTAGCTCGTACATTGGGACAGCCCCTTCAGCTTGTAGTTGAAATATTTGGACTCAGTGGTAACAGGATTCCTTTCTCTCCCTCCCTCTCACCAGACTATCTCACTATCACTGTCTCACACACTCTCTCCTTCTATCCCCTCTCTCGCTCTCTATCTCTACCTCTCCATCTCTACCTCTCCTTCCAAATAGACCAGCCATGATGGAATGGTGGAGTAGATTCAATGGGCCAGCTGGCCTAATTGTGTTCCTATGGCTCATGGTCTTAAAGTCACAGGCACAGGCTACAGGTTGCACACTATACCTCGGTTCAGTTTAGTTTATTGTCACGTGTAGCGAGTTACAGTGAAAGGCTTTTGTTGCTTGCTATAAAGTTAGTGGAAAGACCTGCCCAGACACATTTCTAACTATCGACTACCATCTTACTCAATGGTGGCAGGGAGTTCTGTCTGTATAGTCTGTCTGTGGTCAGTGTCCGTATTGTCTGTGTAGTTCAGTGCCCTTCCCGACACAACGGATCCTCAGGCCAGTCAAAGACGTGCAAGCATCTCAATACCAATAATATGTTGAATTCACCGACTACTGATTTCATTCCAAACAGATTGTTGCATCAGCTCGACGCCGATGTCCCCGTTCACACTGTACTTACACACCAACCTATTATTTTTAATGACTTCTTCGAGAAAATCAACTGCCATTCAAAACAAAACATTGACTTAGGGCTGACTCAAAGTCTGGCACTGGGAATGGAGATGGGGTTTCAGATTTGCAACTGAAATCTGTAGTTGAGCCATTAACAATAGTGACATCTGTCTGCCACTATTGACAGTGACAAGCAGTCCACTCAACACCAATGGCGTTCACTTCTTCGTGTCGGCACTGCAGGGGAATGAGTCCTTCATGAACCATTTCAGAGAACAATCAAGAGCAATATTTACTTTTTTCTAGTTTTAAGTTTTAGAGATACGGTGCAGGAAACAGGCCCTTCGGCCCACTGAGTCTGCACCGACCTGCGATCCCCACACATTAATGCTATCTTACACACTCTGGGGACAATTTACTTTTTTTTAAATACCAAGCAAATTAAACTACAAACCTGTACGTCTTTGGAGTGTGGGAGGGAACCGGAGAAAACCCACGCAGGCCACGGGAAGAATGTACAAATTCCGTACAGACAGCGCCCGTAGTCAGAATCGAACCCGGGTCTCTGGTGCTGTGAGGCAGCAACTCTAATGCTGTGCCCTTCTGGTGTAACTCCAGGTTGCTTTTGGAGTCACTATTAAAGCTGTTGTTACATGTGTAATACTTGTTCAAAAGAATCCTATTAGAAACTAATCGCATGTTAATGCATTTACTGGAATACTTTTTAAGGCAAATGAAGATTAAGATGTTGAACCATCTTAACAACTAGAGAGTGGTCCTGAGCTACTATCTACCACATTGGACACCCTCAGACTATCTTTACCCAACTTTACCTTGCACTAAATGTTATTCCTAAACCTTATTAGAAAGCCATGACTTTTCGAGTTTGAAAAAGGGACTCGACCTGAAATATCAACTAATCCTTTTTTCGAGAGATGCTGAGTTATTCCAACATTTTGTGTCTATCTATGATGGAAACCAGCATCTGCAGTTCCTTCCACACAGTACTGTTCTATGTTCTACGTTAGGTTCGGGTTTTGCATCAATTTAGTGGTTGCATTAGTCACCATTATAGTAAATATCTGAATTCAAAGTGGCTCCATATTACTGGATGACTCTTGAAATCAAGAGCCCTATCCGAATGAAGGGTTTAGTTTAGTTTAGTTTATTGTCACGTGTACCGAGGTACAGTGAAAAGCTTTTGTTGCGTGCTAACCAGTCAGTGAAAAGTCAATACATGATTACAATCGAGCCATTTACAGTGTATAGATGCGTTTAGTGCAAGGTAAAGCTGATCAAATATAGTCCAAGGGTCAACAATGAGGTAGATAGTAGTTCAGGACAGCTCTCTGGTTGTGGTAGGATGATTCAGTTGCCTGATAACAGCTGGGAAGAAACTGTCCCTGAATCTGGAGGTGTGCGTTTTTAAACTCGACCCAATGGGAGAGGGAGAGAAGAGGGAGTGGCCAGGGTGCGACTCGTCCTTGATTTTACTGCTGGCCTTGCTGAGGCAGCTTGAGATATAAATGGACTCAATGGAAGGGAGGTAGACAAAAGTGCTGGGGAAACTCAGCGGGTGTAGCAGCATCTATGGAGCGAAGGAAATAGGCAACGTTTCGGGCCGAAACCCTTCTTCAGACTTCTCTTCAGAATCTCCTCAATGGAAGGGAGGTTAGTTTGTCTGACGGTCTGGATGGAGCTGGATGCAATTTCACGCGGTCTTGGATGGAGCTGTTCCTAGACCAAACTGTGATGGGATCCCGATAAATCCCGGGTTTAGATACTGACCATTGTCCCTGAAACCCTGTGGCCTGGAGTTTGTAGCGCTCCCCACTCGCCTGATTGGGTTGCGGTCTATTGAAGAGGAGCATGTGACATTTATTGCGCTTTTGACTTGTGGATAGAAAGCTGCACAATTTGGGAGGTGTAACATCGACCAGTGTTACCGTAATATGTACTAGTGTAACTCCAGACTGCCTTTGGAGTAACTGTTTGTTTTGAAAGGTGTTGTTATAAGTGTAATACTTGTTGAAAAAGGTCCAGATTGAAAACTAATTGCCTTTTAATGGTTTAAGAAAGAACTGCAGATGTTGAAAAAAATCGAAGGTAGACAAAAATGCTGGAGAAACTCAGTGGGTGAGGCAGTATCTATGGAGCGAAGGAATAGGTGACATTTCGGGTCCTGGATGACTCTTGAAATCAAGAGCCCTATCCGAATGAAGGGTTTAGTTTAGTTTAGTTTATTGTCACATGTACCGAGGTACCGTGAAAAGCTTTTGTTGCGTGCTAAGCTAACCAGTCAGTGGAAAGTCAACACAATATTCGGCCCGAAACGTCACCTATTCCTTCGCTCCATAGATGCCGCCTCACCCAAAACGTCACCTATTCCTTCGCTCCATAGATGCTGCCTCACCCGCTGAGTTTCTCCGGCATTTTAATAGTTTACTGGGATACTTTGAAGGATTCTGTGCTGAATATTTAGTGCTCTGAAATGCCGCAACATCCTCCTGCATTCTTAACTCCAAATTGCACCACTGGCAACCTGCCCACAATGGATTTTAGTCCCAGCTTGTGTAACAAACATTTAATGCAGACGATAAAATGCCACAGACATGTAAGTCTGATTTTAGTTCCTGGAACTCTTTGATTGTTTGAGCCCAGCACACAAAGTCATCCTTTCGTAGTGGGAGGTCCAATTTCAGTCAGAAGAGCCATTGAGGGGTGGGAGTCAAAGGTGTGGTGTCAATGAAGTGCTGTCACTCCATATACATTCAATGCTGCATGGTTGATCGGCCCATTCTAGGATTCTTAGTCACGTGTGTGACCCAACAAAACGATGAGATATTGTGGAATAATAATAATAATAATGGATGGGATTTATATAGCGCCTTTCTAATACTCAAGGCGCTTTACATCGCATTATTCATTCACTCCTCAGTCACACTCGGTGGTGGTAAGCTACTTGTAGCCACAGCTGCCCTGGGGCAGACTGACGGAAGCGTGGCTGCCAATCTGCGCCTACGGCCCCTCCGACCACCACCAATCACTCACACACATTCACACACAGGCAAAGGTGGGTGAAGTGTCTTGCCCAAGGACACAACGACAGTATGCACTCCAAGCGGGATTCGAACCGGCTACCTTCCGGTTGCCAGCCGAACACTTAGCCCATTGTGCCATCTGTCGTCCCAAATTCACCTCTTCTAATTCTGAAAGCATTACAGGTGTATTGTTTTGTACTGCATATATGATTCATATTTTTTTCAGTTTATCGTGACATTTTTATACGTTATGCTGACCATGTTTGTTTAGGGTAAGAGGTCAAATATGACTGGTCACGTGGATAGGGTTCTTAAAGATAGCGGAGTCAGGGGATATGGGGAAAAGGCAAGAACGGGGTACTGATTGGGGATGATCAGCCATGATCACATTGAATGGCGGTACTGGCTCAAAGGGCCAAATGGCCTATTGTCTATTGTTTAAGAAGGAACTGCAGTTGCTGGAAAATCGAAGGTACACAAAAATGCTGGAGAAATTCAGCGGATGCATCAGTCTGAAGAAGGGTTTCGGCCCGAAACGTTGCCTATTTCCTTCGCTCCATAGATGCTGCTGCACCCGCTGAGTTTCTCCAGTATTTTTGTGTACCGTCTATTGTCTATTGTCTGTCTGCGCGGGTTTCCTCCGGGTGCTCCGGTTTCCTCCCACCCTCCAAAGGTTAATTGGTTTTGGTAAAATTGTAAATTGTTCCTGGTGTGTGTAGGTTAGGGTTAGTGTGTGGGGGATCGCTGGTCAGCGTGTACTCGGTGGGCCGAAGGGCCTGTTTCCGTGCTGTGCCTCTAAACTAAACTGTACTAAACTTAATGTTTAAGAAGGAACTACAGATGCTGGAAAAATCGAAGGTAGACAAAAATGCTGGAGAAACTCAGCGGGTGAGGCAGCATCTATGGAGCGAAGGAATAGGTGACAAGGGGTATTTTTAAAGCAGAGTTTAACGGGTTCTTGATTAGTAAGGGCGTCAAAGGTTACAGAGATAAGGCAGGAAAATGAGGTTGAGAGGGAAAATTATATCAGACATGATCGAATGGTGGAGCAGACTCGATGGGCGAATGGCCTAATTCTGCCCCCATGTCTCATGGTCTTAAAGTCACAGGCACAGGTCAATTTTTGGCCATCATTTCTGGGGGTAAAGCTTCCGTTAACTGTCCTTCCGCTGACTGGATAGCACGCAACAAAAGCTTTTCATTGTACCTCGGTACACGTGACAATAAACTGAAGTTTAGTTTACCGAGGTACAGTGAAAAGCTTTTGTTGCGTGCTAACCAGTCAGCGGAAAGGACAGTTAACGGAAAACATTTCCCCCAGAAATGATGGCCAAGAATTGATTCTGAATCGCACAACTCTGAAAACCAAGTGCTGTTAATTGTAATTTCGAGGCACGTTCTTGTGAGTGCCCCTGCACCCCGTTACAAAAATAGAACTAACCCAGACAACATTTGTTTGGGGACTAAATTCGATCCAGAATTTGCGAGAGAATGGAGAGGGGTGATTGGAAACTTTGTTCAAGATTCGTTCAAATCCTTTGATCTTTCCTTTTGACCATTTACCACTTTCAGAGTTTGAAAAAACATAGGCATAAAAAACCACACACACACACACACACACACACACACACACACACACACACACACACACACACACACACACACACACACACACACACACACACACACACACACACACACACACTTTGGCACCAACCCTAACTGTAGAGAACATTTACCTGACAGCTAGCATGAAGCGACTGATTAGATGGATGGACGTTTGTGTGAGTCAGTGGCCCTGATAAAGAACATAGATGCTGAACAGAAGTAGAAATAATTTATTTTGGGTCAGAACATGAGATCTTAGGCTTTTAAACTTGAGGTCCAAGGTTATCTATACAGGCATGAGAACAAGAACAATTGATGGCCCCTTGAACAGACAGATCTTTGGAAATGTGGTAAACAAGCCAGAAAGCTTTCAGTACAGGCCAATGTGATATTATGTGTTATTGTTATTTTAACACATACTTAAATATATCGGCTACTTATTACATGGAGTGATGATACAGCTCTGTGTAATTCGCGGCTCAGATCTGTATGTTCAGTGCTTGTGTTTATAAACAGCAGTGAGCTGAGTTCCAGTGTTGGGTTCGGGGCATGACCTGACTTCATTCAACAAGATGTTTAAGAAAGAACCGCAGATGCTGGTAAAATCGAAGGTAGACAAAAATTGCTGGAGAAACTCAGCGGGTGAGGCAACATCAATGGAGCGAAGGAATAGGCGACGTTTCGGGTCGAGTCCCTTCTTCAGACTGATGAACAAGATCCTCGATGCAGTCTCAGATTCGAGGCCACGTTAGCTGCTTGCAGCCAGGGGAGCAGGTTTGGGATGGATGATCGGAATGATACCCTTCCTGGCAATGGTGGACTTCCCCGACCATCAGAGTGATTTACAGGAGTCGCTGTCTCAAAAAGGCAGCCTGCATCATCAGAGACCCACACCACCCTGGCCACACACTCATTTCACTCCTGACATGTATAGGAGCTTGAAAACTAACGTCCAGGCTCAGGAACAGCTTCTTCCCTACAGTCACCAGGCTATTAAACACTACAACCTCCAAATAAGCTCTGAACTACATTGACTTGGGGGCATTGGCTTTGTCTTTTTGCACTGTTCTTGTGCGTTGGTTGTTTTTATTGGCAGATTATTGATTAGGGCACGTGTCAGGGGTTATGGGGAGAAGGCAGGAGAATGGGGTTGAGAGGGAGAGATAGATCAGCCATGATTGTTCATGAAGGAACTGCAGATGCTGGAAAATCGAAGGTAGACAAAATTGCTGGAGAAACTCAGCGGGTGCAGCAGCATCTATGGAGCGAAAGAAATAGGCAACGTTTTGACCCGAAACCCTGGGTTCGGCCTGAAACGTTGCCTATTTCCTTCGCTCCATAAATCAGCCATGATTAAATGGCAGAGTAGACTTGATGGGCCAAATGGCCTAATTCTGCTCCTGGACCTTATGAGCATTAACTTACAGTATCTAACAGTGGAAACCAATTGCGTTGGTTAATTGTGGATCTTTACATACAAAGGGTTCAGTTCAGTTCAGTTAAGTTTATTGTCACATGTACCGAGGTACAGTGAAAAGCTTTTGTTGCGTGCTAACCAGCCAGAGGAAAGACAATACATGATTACAATCGAGCCGTTCACAGTGTGCAGATACACAGGGGGAAACATGAATATCTAGGATACTACAAAACCAGCCATTTCAAATAGTTTATTCCACTTGAATTAAGTTGTCTTCATTCCAAACTCAAATGAGAACAAGGATTAAATTCTCACTGCCTGCTGCCAACACTCTTGAGTTTGCTTGTGTTTAGAACGTCCACCAGTAAACCAATTGTTGCCATAGTCATCTCCAAGGTCCCAAGTACAAACTTGGAAACAACACATTACATGTAGCAGGGGGCTCCTGAGACTGCAAAGGCTCCCAAAATATCTCTGAGAGTGAGGAATATTGATAATGAATAGTGAAAGGCCTGGCTAGAGTGGATGTGGAGAGGATATTTCCACTGGTGCCGGGAGAGTCTAGGACCGGAGGTCATAGCCTCAGAATTAAAGGACGTTCCTTTAGGAAGGAGACGAGGAGGAATTTCTTTAGTCAAAGGTTGGTGAATCCGTGGAATTTATTGCCACGGGAGGCTGTGGAGGCCACGTTAATGGATATTTTATGGATGATAAAGATATATTCTTGATTAGTCTGGGTGTCAGAGGCTATGGGGAGAAGGCAGGTGAATGGGGTTAGGAGGGAGAGATAGATCAGCCATGATTGAATGGCGGAGTAGACTTGATGGGCCAAATGGCCTAATTCTGCTCCTCGACCTTATCAGCATGAATATAATTTCAGCAGGCCAGACCACTTTCAGTGCATTTTGTATTGTCAGAAAGGCCAACAGGCCCCGTGAAAATGATGAACACATCCATAAGTACCACAGGACCACAATGAAGCTTTGACAATAAACATGATTGACAATTTGCCACCTACCTGAGTCCTCCTTCAGCTCGCTTGTAGACAGATCCCTCGTGAACTCTTCCTTTAGACTGAATCAATCAATATCTGGCTCTATCATTCACATCTTTCAGACTGAATCAATCAATCTGAGGCCTTACTGCTTGAACCAACAGATGGGCACCAAGAGAGTGTGGTTACTGATGGAATTCATCAGTAAACAGACATGGATAAATGTCACACACAATTGGTGTTTTAGTTACATTTCGAACAATTTTGATCTCATTTAGTTTTAAAGCCTTCAAGTGCCAGAGACCCGGGTTTGATCCTGACTACGGGTGCTGTCTGTACGGAGTTTGTACGTTCTCCCCGTGACCTGCGTGGGTTTGCCCCAGGTGCTCCGGTTTGCTCCCACACTCAAAAGACGTACAGGTTTGTAGGCTAATTGGCCAAGCATTAATGTAACTTGTCCCAAGTATGTGTAGGATAGTGTTAATGTGCGGGGATTGATGTGGACTTGGTGGGCCAAAGGGCCTGTTTCCGCGCTGTATCTCAACTAAACTAAACTAAACTAAACTAAACTAAACTAAACTAAACAACTCTAAAAGTGTAACAGGAATAATGAGTTAAACATAAAGTCATTTGATGACGGTGTCCTTGGATGGCAGTGATAATTCCAGACAATTAATTGGTAGCTGGATTTTCTGTGAATCTTTCACTTTTTCAATCCTTACCCAAATTACTTTCGGACAGAAATCATAATTGACAGTCCATTAAATTGAGGTAATGAAAAAAAAAAAAAAAATTACTTTAGATATCCAAAATCTAAAATGAGACAGAAAATACTAGGAATTCTCAGCTGGTGAGGCTGCATCTGCAGGAAGAGAAACAGAGTGGACCAAAAAAGGCTCTCAACCCGACACGTCCTCCAGAGATGCTGCCTGGTGTGGTAGAGCCACCAGGAGGGGGGGGGGGGGGAGTAAAGGGGGACCTGGTACGGGATACTTTGTAACTTTGTCGGTGCCCTTTATGTGGCTACTCTTTGCATACCTTGTGTGTGAATAAATGAATGAATGATATTTTATTCACATATATGTCACATGTCCCAAGGCACAGTTTAAATCTTTGTTTTGAAAAACAAAGAATTAAACTGTGACTTGTCACATGTGACAATAAAATATCATCCATTCATTCATTCATACTTACCTGCTGAGTTCCTCCATCACTTTGTATTTTACTCAAGGTTCCTGCATCTGTCATTCCTTGTCTCTCTCGTGCTTCCAGCCTGACCCGCTGAATATTTCCAGCCTTTTCTGTTTTTGTTTTAAATTGAAACGATATTTAAATGAAAGTGGTATCAGAAGAGATATGTGACCAAGACTTTGGCACACAAATTGCTCAAGACCATTTGTTTAGACATTGTGAGTCACCGCAACATTGTTGTGAAAGTTACATTGTCTGTTAACTCAAGATCCCGCTTCAGTTTTTCCAAAGATAGGGGGATTATGCTGATACGCTTGCCTGATACCCAAAGCAGGCTCTCTTTTCTGAGCTCTGTTGTGAGGGGAGATAGGGCAAGATTCAAAGACATGCTCAAAGTTGAATTAGTTTACGTGTAGGAAAGAACTGCAGGTGCTGGTTTAATCAAAGATAGACACAAAATGCTGGAGTAACTCAGCGGGACAGGCAGCATCTCTGGAGAGAAGGAATGGGTGACGTTTCGGGTTGAGACCCTAGTTAGTTTAGTTTGGTTCAGAGAATACAGTGCAGAAACACCGAGCCTGCGCTGACCAGCGATCCCCATACGCTTGCACTATGCTACACACACTAGGGACAATTTACAGTTATACCAAGCCAATTAACCTACAAACCTGTGCATCTTTGGAGTGTGGGGGGGGGGGGGAACTGGAGATCCCGGAGAAAACCCACGCAGATCACGGGGAGAACGTACAGACAGCACCTGTAGTCAGGATGGAACCCAGAACTCTGGTGCTGTAGGACAGCAATTATACTGCTGCACCAATGTGTCACACTAAAAGCTTCCTTGAAGAAATGCTGCACCCCCCCCCCCCCATTTACAGGTACATGTGACAATAAACTAAACGGAACTGAAGTAAACTAATCTGAATTTACAATGGGAAACAAAGCTGCTGCATTTCCGATATTACAACAGCCCAACCGTGCTTGAAAAAGGCGTTGCTGATTTCCGAGTGCTTTGGGATAAAGTGAATTGCAAATCTTTCTTTTAAAAAAGTAATCTTTTGGGTTGTGGCAGGGACCTCCACTGGGGTCGGAGTTGCTGAGATAAACTGAGACATACAATCAATCTTCATGTCGAGGTTGTGAAGAGGGAGAGGGGATGAGGCTTGCGTGAAACAATGCAATTGATGCATGGGAGGTCCAAGCGAGGAATGTTGCAGGCATCTTTAATCACTTAAACAGTTAACCTTTGTTATCTTAGCTGAGGTACAAAAATAAAGATTCATCCTCCTTGTGTTCCAGTGGCTCAAGACTATGAGAAAGCTCTTGGCTGAATTGTTTGTTAAAGATTAGACATGTTAGTGGGCATTACAGAATAACTCACTCTCTTCAAAGGAAGGAAAAGAGAAACTTCATTTTTTCCTTCGCTCCATAGATGCTGCCGCACCCACTGAGTTTCTCCAGCACTTTTGTCTACCTCCTTTTTAAAAGAAATATGTTAGTTGATTTAAACTCGTACCTCAGTGCTGTGGTAAGTTCTGAGCACATTATCTACTGGGATAATATAGGTTTAGTATAGGTTAAACATAGGTTTAAGGTGAAGCCATAGGTTTAAGGTGAAGGGGATAAGATTTAATAGGAATCTGAGGGGTAATTTTTTCGCACAAAGGGTGGTGGGGTGCATGGAACAAGCTGCTAGAGGAGGAAGTTGAGGCAGGGACTATCCCAACGTTTAACAAACAGATAGACAGGTACATGGTTTGCAGGGATAGAGTATGAGCCAAATGCGGGCAGGTGGGACTAGCATAGTTGGGACAGGTTGGCCGGTGTGGGCTAGTTGGGCAAAAAGGGCCTATTTCCACACTGGGTCATTCTATGACTTTACTGATAGGCTTCTGATTCTTGTTAGGGATAATCTCTCCCTCATGGTGCATATTGTCCCACTTTATCCTGGTACAGAGGGGTGGTTAAAGTAAGCACTTCAAGGAAAATCCTCATAGACTGAACCTACTCGTCAGCGTGATATTTTTTGACAATAGGTATTATTGAGAGACTTACCTTGACAATTGTAGACACAAGGAACTGCAGGTGCTGGTTCACCGATAAAAAAGTCCTGAAGTGCTGGAGTAACTCAGTGGGTCAGATAGCATCTCTGGAGAACATGGATAGGTGACGTTTGACATCAGGACCCTTCTCAAACATCACCTATCCATGTTCTCCACAGATGCTGCCTGACCCACTGAGTTACTCCAGCACTTTGTGCCTTTACTATGGTATGTGTAGTTCTTTATCTGCCAATTATAAACTGTGTCAATGCAAAAATGGCCCAGTTTTATTGTACAAAATTATCAGGCAAAAAATAATAAATAATCTATCGTGTTCTCTGGCATACTAGTGAATCTATATGAATTTATCCTCCTTTATTATACGTGGAAGATGCCTCTCTGGCAATAACCTCAGTCAAAATGTAAGAGGATTTTAATTTGGTGGTTTTTGACAAGGGAACTGTCTCTATTTGGTCACATCCTTGGATTGGTTTAATGGGTAGGCTTTATGAATGTGCTGGGACTTTATATGTAGGTAGGAACTGCAGACGCTGGTTTAACTGGAGATAGACACAAAATGCTGCTGTAATTCAGCGGGTCAGGCAGCATCTCTGGAGAGAAAGGATGGGTGACATTTCAGGTTGGGACCTGAAACGTCACCCATCCTTGTTCTCCAGAGATGCTGCCTGACCCGCTGAGTTGCTCCAGCACTTTGTGTCCAACACAGTGAGAGTGGTACAACATAACTGGGATTAATGTGGTTCCAGAGGAAAGCTCACCATGGAGATTTGGACAATGTATATGGTCTTCATGGTCTCCACCCGAAACGTCACCCATTCCTTCTCACAAGAGATGCTGCCTGTCCTGCTGAGTTACTCCAGCATTTTGTTGGGACTTTATTACAGTTTAGTTTATTGTCACGTGTACCGAGAAACAGTGAAAAAAGCTTTTGTTGCGTGCTATCAAGTCAGCAGAAAGAAAATACATGATTACAATCGCGCTGTTTACAGTGTATAGATACACGATAAGGGGATATTTGGTGAGTATTCTCGGGCAGACGGGGCTCGTCAGCCTGGGAAGGCAGTCCATCTAGGAGAGGGGAAACTCTGATTTAAAACCTCCACTGCCTTGTGGCCATATCCAGTCATGGAAAAGGCTCAAGAAAATCAGGTCAGCTCTTGCGACGGCGCTGGTGCCAAACTGTAACGGCCCTGCTGTTCCTTTGGATCGATCAGCGACGTGGAGAGGGGGGGGGGGGGGGACGTGCTGCATGGGCAACAGCCTGTCCTCCATATGACATCGCCCAGGCTTGCATCCGACCACACATCACCTGCAAACTAGGATGCAACACCCATGGTCAGTCATGACCGAGGGGGGCCTACTACTATTGACAGGAAAGCATATGATGCAACTTCATAAACTACCAGCCCTGCCACCCTCTGAACCACCTATTGAGTCCAGCAACTTTCGGGGTTGGACAGGCTAGATGCAGGAAGATTGTTCCCGATGTTGGGGAAGTCTAGAACAAGGGGTCACAGTTTAAGGATAAGGGGGAAATCTTTTAGGACCGAGATGAGGAAAACATTTTTTTTCACACACAGAGAGTGGTGAATCTCTGGAATTCTCTGCCACAGAAGGTAGTTGACGCCACAGTTCATTGGCTATATTTAAGAGGGAGTTAGATGTGGCCCTTGTGGCTAAAGGGATCAGGGGGTATGGAGAGAAGGCAGGGATGGGATACTGAGTTGGATGATCAGCCATGATCACAATGAATGGCGGTGCAGGCTCGAAGGGCTGAATGGCCTACTCCTGCACCTATTTTCTATGTTTCTATGTTTCCATTGTTTACAATGTATGAGGGCTGATTTCAATATGGGTAGTTTAATTGGTATAAAATACCGATGCACCAATGCCTCTACTTCCTTGGAAGGCTTAGGAAGTTCGGCATGTCCCCAAACAACCCTCGTCAACTTCTACAGATGCGCCGTAGAAACCATTTTATCGGGATGCATCACAGCATGGTTTGGCAGCTCAGACCTTCACAAAAAAACAACCTCCCTACCTTTGACTGTGTCTACACTTCATGCTGCCTCGGCAAGTTCAAGTTCAAGTTCAAGTGAGTTTATTGTCATGTGTCCCTGTATAGGACAATGAAATTCTTGCTTTGCTTAAGCACACAGAAAATAGTAGGCATTTACTACAAAACAGATAAATGTGTCCATATACCATGATATAAATATATACACACATGAATAAATAAACTGGTAAAGTGCAAATAACAGAAAGTGGTTATTAATAATCAGAGTTTTGTCCGAGCCAGGTTTAATAGCCTGATGGCTGTGGGGAAGTAGCTATTCCTGAACCTGGTTGTTGCAGTCTTCAGGCTACCCCAGCATAATCAAGGACCAGTCTCACCCTGGTCACTCCATCTTCTCCCCTCTCCCATCGGGCAAGAGGCACAAACAAGTGAAAGCGCACAACCTCCAGATTCAGGGGCGGTTTCTTCCCAGCTATTATCAGGCACCTGAACCGTACAACCAAGAACTGGATAAGAAGGAACTGCAGATGCTGGAAAATCGAAGGTAGACAAAAGTGCTGGAGAAACTCAGCGGGTGCAGCAGCATCTAAGGAGCGAAGGAAATAGGCAACGTTTCGGGACAAAACGTTGCCTATTTCCTTCGCTCCTTAGATGCTGCTGCACCCACGTTGCCTATTTCCTTCGCTCCTTAGATGCTGCTGCACCCGCTGAGTTTCTCCAGCACTTTTGTCAACCAAGAACTGTAACTCGGTACACGTGACAATAAACTAAATTAAAATAACCTCAGCTAAACTAAACTAAACTACACTAAAGAGACACCTCAGCTGTATTCTATTAATTTAACATGGAGAAGAGACCTCGTATATTTTCCTGCCCCTGTTGGTTGTGTATAGAGACGGGCTTAAGAAAGAAAGAAGGGAGGTTTCCTTGGTTGTGAGAACTGTATTTCAAATCAGTGAACATTGATGCATGGAGAGCTGAGTAGTTGCTTTAATGGAACCAAGGGTGTCACAGTGTGGTGACATAGAGAGATCATCATTTCAGACGTTGGGAGTGTAGAAGATCTATAAACAATCCCGTCGCACACATGTGGTAAGGAAAAGATAACCATCTCCTTCAGTCGGTCATTTTGTTTATAGATCTATTTAGAATCTCCGCTGCTGCCTACATTCCCTCACTGCTGCTTTCTTTTACATTTCCCCATGACGTTTTGATTGATGTTTCGGAGTTTTCCAGGGCAGTTTACGTTTTTTCCAAGAAATCGGGCTTTGATCATTCCTCTGCGAAACCGTTTGCGTATTTATGTAAGAGTTGCAACCCGTTTAAAAGCAGTTGATGAATTGCCCTCAGACTGACGAAGGACAATTGCTATTGCAGGTAGGGTGTAACGCGATCCTCCCACAATAATTATGTACATAGCACCTTGTGTAGCGTTAGCACATTTGAAGAAACCTCCTGCCCAAAGTCTGAATCATAGTAAGAAGCAATAGTTTTTCCCAAATGTTTTTATTCCATTTACGTCCTCTTCTTTTGACACCGTATTCCATTCAATGCATCACATAGAAACATAGAAAATAGGTGCAGGAGTAGGCCATTCGGCCCTTCCAGCCTGCACCGCCATTCAATATGATCATGGCTGATCATCCAACTCAGTATCCTGTACCTGCCTTCTCTCCATACCCCCTGATCCCTTTAGCCACAAGGGCCACATCACAGACTCTTTCCTTGATTGCAAGGACGCGTATGTATCCCTCCTAGGATAAATAAGGTTCTATCGTATCGTATGGACAACACTCCAGACCGACTTGCAGAATCTTCTCTACCCTTTTCTTCCCCCTGCTGAAATATTTCATCCTCACCAACTCTCTCCACAAAGATGGGCAGTGCAGCGGGTAGAGCTGCTACTTCACAGCGCTGGGGACCCAGGTTCGATCCTGACCTCGGGAGCTGTGTGTTGCAGTGTTTGCATTATTCGCCCTGTGACCTGCGTGGGTTCACTCCGGGCTCTCCAGTTTCCTCCCACGTCCCAAAGACGTGTGGGTTAGTGGGTTAAATGTGCAGGAAGGAACTGCAGTGCCGTTATACACCAAAGACACAGGTCAGGCAGCATCTCCATAGAAAACGAATAGGTGATAGTTAAACCCCTGTCCCACTTAGGAAACCTGAACGTAAACCTCTGGAGACTTTGCGCCCCACCCAAGGTTTCCGTGCGGTTCTCGGAGGTTTTTGTCAGTCTCCCTTCTTGGTTCTTGGTTCTTGGTTTCTTGGTCCTCCAAAATATTCCAAATGGAATTTAAACTGGAGGTGGTGAAGGGAGGGCTTAAGCCAGAAAGGGTTATTGGGAAGAAAGAGCTAGTGCTTCCACTACCTGCAACCTCCGGCAACCACCTGCAACCTCCGGGAACCGCACGGAAACCTTGGGTGGGGCGCAAAGTCTCCAGAGGTTTCCGTTCAGGTTTCCAAAGTGGGACAGGGGCATAAGGGTGCAAACAAGGGTCTTGATCTGAAACAACACCTATTCCTTTCACCCAGGGATGCTGCCTGACCCGCTGGGTTACTCCAGCATTCTGTATCTATCTTGAGTTTGTAGGTTAATTGGCTCCTGTAAAATTGACCCTGGTGTGTAGGCAGTGGTGTGTGAGTGGGATAGCAATGAACAAGTATGGACTCGGTGGGCTGAAGGGCCTGTTCC
The DNA here is from genome assembly GCF_010909765.2 of Amblyraja radiata. Taxonomy (NCBI): domain Eukaryota; kingdom Metazoa; phylum Chordata; class Chondrichthyes; order Rajiformes; family Rajidae; genus Amblyraja; species Amblyraja radiata. The sequence goes on along the minus strand of NC_045987.1, from coordinate 5,229,544 downwards.
CACGCTGTATCTCTAAAACAGAATTAATAATACAAATCATCGTGCCTCTAAGATGTTCCAAATCATCACACTAAGACAATGGGACTAGAGTTAATATTATTGTCACAGTTTGTAACATCTGATTTGGCCACCTTGAAGTGAGAACATCAATCTGATAAGCTGATACTGTAAAGTAATTGATAGACTCTGGTTATAAGAGAGCTCTAAAACTAGAAATCTTTCTTAATACATTTATAACATGTTAGGATGAAGATAGTTACATTACATAGTGATTGTAAGGAAATCTTTTCATCATATGACAGTTGTCAATTGATTAATTGATTGAAAGATACAGCAAGGAAACAGGCTATTCAGCCCATCAGATCCATGCCGACCATTCATACTAGTTCGACATTATCTCATTTTCACAGCCATTCCCTGCACACAAGGGGCACTTTACAAAGGCCAATTAACCTACAAACCCGCACAAATATGGGTTGTGGGAGGAAACCAGAACACCACGAGGTCGCAGGGAGAACGTGCAAACTCCACACATACAGCACCTGAGGTCAGAATAAAGCCTGGGTCTATGTGGCTGCAATTATGGGATACAGAAGTAGTTACTTCAGGTCAATTCCTGCAGGTTGCTGTACAAGATATGCTAACGGTGCAATCATAAATATCACAATGACAACAAAACATTTGCGTTTCCGCCAACTTTAACAAGTGACAATCAAGAAAAATCCTGAAAATCGCTGCTCCTCTCCTGTGGTTCCTCCTGCTCTCCGATTCTCTGCCCCCTTTTTACATACCTCTCATTCCTTTGTTCCTTTGTACCTTTTCATACCTGTAGTTTCCCCTCTCCCCTGACTGGGAAAACATCACTGGAGCGATCCCAGTCAACAAGGGGTTCAACCCGGCTGTGGTCACGCACAGACCTCAGTTTGGTACAAAACACCATCCGGACTTGGGTGGCGGGTGTATGGAATGAGCTGCCAGAGGAGGTAGTCGAGGCAGGCGCTGCATAGGAAGGAACTGCTGATGCTGGTTTATAACGGCGATAGACACACAGTGTTGGAGTAACTCAGCGGGGCAGGCAGCACCTCTGGAGAAAAGGAGTAGGTGACGTTTCGGGACGGAACCCTTCTTACTCTGGAGATGCTGCCTGACCCGGTGAGTTTCTCCAGCTTTTTGTGCCCATTTTGGGAACTTGTGAGCCAGTTTTCTGTTGTACACAATTACAAGAGCGATTATAACATTTCAAATTTCTGCTTCAACTTAATCTTCTACTTCATAAAAAATGTACGATACCATTGAATTTTTAAGCAATGACATCATGCAGTTTCAGCATTTATTCTTGTGAATTAATATATCATATGTATTAGTTTAGTTTAGAGATACAGCGTGGTAACAAGCCCTTCAGCCCACAGAGTCCGCACAAACCAGCTATTCCTGCACCTTAACACTATCCTACACACACACATACTAGGGACAATTTACAATTTATACTTATACCAAGCCAATTAGCTTACAAACCTGTACATCTTTGGAATGTGAGAGGAAACTGAAGATCTCAGAGAATACCCGCGCAGGTCACTGGGAGAACGTACAAACTCCGTACAGAGAGCACCCGTAGTCAGGATCAAACCCGGGTCTCAAGCGCTGTAAGGCAGCAACTCTACCGCTGCACCACCGTGGCCGCCAGTTCACATGATATCACATTATATCAGTTACATCAGGCATTAAGTAGGAAACTTAAGACATGGCAATAGGATTAACAAATATCAAGTGTGTACACCTTTCATCTTTAAACACTAGCTAATGACCCTAGGTATTGTTCTTAACTAGTCTGAGATCTGAAGAATGTGTGAATTGATGGGGTCCTAACAGCTGGTCTTAAGGCCAATGCTTTACACAGCAAACATGTTGATGACAGAAGGAAAGAATATTTACATTAAATTTAGGAATATCACTCGTTGTCTTTTGAAGGGGTGAAATTGTCCAGTTGATCTGTTAAGGACTTACATCTTTCCGCATCTGTCAAAAATATCAGACAGCGTTTTGCAGAAACAGATCTATTATCAAGATAGCAAACTTCAATGGTGCGTTTGCAAAAAACAGGCAGTGAAATTAATGACCAGCTAAAGAATGCTCATGCTGTTTAAAATGAGAGTGGAGTGTTACCTCAAAGTCTTTTGACTGAATAATGGGTTCTCAAACATCTGGAACCAGCCTTTGTACAGCTGTTCCACATCGCAACAAGAGGGTGGCACGGTGGCGCAGCGGTAGAGTTGCTGCCTTACCGCGACGGAGACCCGGGTTCGATCCTAACTGGGGGTGCGGTCTGTACGGAGTTAGTACGTTCTCCCCGTGACTGCGTCCATTTCCTCGGGGTATTCCGGCTTCTTCCCACACTCCAAAGACGTACAGGTTTGTAAGTTGACATAAAAAGCTGGAGTAACTCAGCGAGTCAGGCAGTATCTCTGGAGAAAAGGAATAGGTGACGTTTCGTATCAGAATGAGAATCAGGGGAAAGGGAAAGGCTAGATCTAGACGACGATGCAGAGATGTGTGGAACAGATGAATGAAGGATATGCAAAAATGTAGCGAGTCTGAGTCAAAACGTGGTCGGAGAGTCGGCGAGCAGGAGGAATCACATTTGGGGATCTATCTCTCCCTCCTAACCTAATACATACTTCCTTCTAAGTCTCGCTTGACGAGCTCACAGCTGCTGCTCTTCATTTCTAATTCTCACGTGGATTCATGACCCCGGCTCTCTGCAGCTTGTAATAAAGATGAATCTGCTATCGTATCTGACACCTGCCCACACACACACAGCTAGGAACATGCCAGCTTGAACCTTTAACCAAACCCATTCCAACCTGTTATTTAAAATAATATAAATCACTCTTACTCTTCATTTGAACAGTGGTATCAAGTGAGTATGGAGCGCAGAAAAAAAATGCCAGACCTTAAGTTTAGTACAGGTAGACAAAAATGCAGGAGAAACTCAGCGGGTGAGGCAGCATCTATGGAGCGAAGGAATAGGTGACGTTTCGGGTCTCGACCCGAAACGTCACCTATTCCTTCGCTCCATAGATGCCGCCTCACCCGCTGAGTTTCCCCAGCATTTTTTGTCTACCTTCGATTTTTCCAGCGTCTGCAGTTCCTTCTTAAGCATTAAGTTTGGTACAGTTTAGTTTCTAGGCACAGCACGGAAACAGGCCCTTCGGCCCACCGAGTCCGCGCCGACCAGCAATCCCCCACACACTAACCCTAACCTACACACTCCAGGGACAATTTACCATTTTACCGAAGCCAATTAACCTACAAACCTGTACGTCTTTGGAGTGTGGGAGGAAACCCGCGCAGATAGACAATAGGTGCAGGAGTAGGCCATTCGGCCCTTCCAGCCAGCACCGCCATTCAATGTGATCACGGCTGATCATCCCCAATCAGTACCCCGTTCCTGCCTTCTCCCCATATCCCATGACTCTGCTATTTTTATGAGCCTTATTTAGCTCTCTCTTGAAAGCATTCAGAGAACCTGCCTCCACTGCACTCTGAGGCAGAGAATTCCATATACCCGCCACTCTCTGTGAGAAAAAGTGTTTCCTCATCTCCGTTCTAAATGGGGAGATAAATGGGATAACGGGGAGAACGTACCAACTCCGTACAGGCGCTGAAAAAGCAGCAACTCTACCGCTGCACCACCCTGCCCACGCCCCTTAGGGTAACATCAACCCAAATGTGGAAGACCTCGAGGCAAAGCCTTCATTAAATGGACTTGTTCTTCCCCAGTGTTATGTTAACAACAAGATTCATGGAGTTTGACTGGGGGTAGCCGAGCTACAATCCCTCTCTGGCCCCACTGAAAAATATTGGTTTTATTATATTCTTGGCCGTGCCGTGCAGACTGCCATTTCAACATTGTATGCTCAGGACCAGAGGAGCACTTGTAACATTATGCGTTACTTCAGAAGAACCCAAGTAAATAACTTGCTTGTGCAAGCAACCTGGAGACGTTACAAAAAAAAAAAACCCTTGGGGTGTGGGGGGTGAGAGGAAGGGATAAAACTCGACCGGCGCTCACAACCCACCGGTTCATTTGTACGCTCGCTGTAGGTAAGAAAAGGCAGACACAGACTCCAGCCACAACTGATTAGATACCACCTTCATCTTAGTTTAATTCCTTTCCTGTTCCACTGTTTCACTGACTGTAATCTCCCAGTCATTTCTTTGGGTTGAAATTTTAATGCTAGCCAGAAGTAAAAGCAGAATAATCTGAGACAAAGTCCCCTGTGAGTTGGGGCCACAGTGAAAGGTTAGTGGGCCTAACCAACATCAGAGCCTTTTGAACTCTTTTGGACTGAAGCAGAGCTTATGAGCTCAGAGTATTGGATTCCTTACAGAAGGAGAGCAGTCTTTAAGGGGCGATACTTTAAAATATGCCAGAAAAATATGGAACATACCAATTCTCAATGGGGGTCAGACCATGCAGGCTAAAGAAAGATCACCAGCACCGTAACGCAGTGAAAAAAAAACCCACTTAATTATTCATTTTGAAAAGAAAATCTTCCAGCCACAAAAATAAACTTCTTTTGATAGTACGAGGTTTTTTTTTTTTTCACTGCTCTCGGTCTTTTTTCTCGGTTGGCAATCTTGGCCGACATTTCACACCAGTTTTACGAAACTGAGCAAAAAGAGAAAAATGCAAGAGTTAGCCTGCTCCCACCCTCGACTCAGGACTTAAGCTTGCCAGAGATCAGAATGGAGGCCCAGTCAGATTTTAAAGGTAGACTATACATCTTCCGAAGGCTCCAAGCAAATGCCCCCCAGGGAAGAAATGTTGCTACAAACTGGCAATAAAATTATTTTCCTTTAAGTCAGGGTTGCCATCTGCAGATTTGCAGCCACTACTGGTCCTTGCCGCAATAAATAACATGTCACGCGTTTAGTGTTGATCAACTTAAAAATGAATCTTCTTTTCTCTAATTGCAAAAAGGGCAAAAATGATGAAATTCCAGTCAGTGGTGAGGGTCAGATATGAAATGAAATTTGAGGTGAATGCATTCAGTTGACAGGAAAAATAACCATGCTAAACATGGTCATTTATCATTGGTCTCTGAAGCGCTGCCTACATTTTAACATCGGCCAGCATTTTCTGAAACTATTTCTGGATCGCAACCTTTTTTAAAAATAACATCACCTCCCACTTATATGGGAAGATGTTTAATTTTCACTATTTATAAGCAGATAGTTCAAACACCATTGAGTTAATTTTTCAATCTTATGTGCCTTAACCTGGTGGTGGGGCAGAGGTAGAGTTGGGTCGGAGACCTGGGTTCGATCCTGACTACGGGTGCTGTCTGTATGGAGTTTGCATGTTCTCCCCTTGAACTGCTTGGGTGCTCTGCTCTCCTCCCACACTCCAAAGACATAAAGGTTTGTAGGTTCATTGGCTTGGTTAAATTGTGAATTGTCCATAGCGTGTGTAGAATCGTGTTAGTGTGCGGGGATCGCTGGTCGGCACGGTCTCGGTGGGCCGAAGGGCCTGTTTCTGCGCTGTATCTCTAAACTAAAATAAAACTAATCTGATTAGACCCTTGAAGGAAATACAATTCGGGCCGTTTTTTCTTTCTTGTTTATCATTTCATCTGACTGGAATTCCTTCAGCCTACAGCCTGACCAAATGTTCCGTCAGTTCACCGGTGTTAAAACTCTAACATAAAGCACCATGTCACGACGGCTAAGTTTATCACTTGAGATTTGTGCACGTTAATGAGAACGTTGACTCAAAAATTGCATGTGGTTCATGTGAGCTCAAGCGGTCGACTCCGATAAAATGTGCGGAGTGCCCTGATCTAGTGAAGTAATGAGGATTCCTTCAGTCAACCTGCACAGGATCAAATACTACAAATGAACTTTCACACCTTTCACTTCACTGGATTCCTATTCATACTTTCTTGCAGTTCATACGAGGAGAAACGAGGTGAATTGAGGGGAAATGGCTCCGTAAAGTTATGAAAGCTGGCAGTGAGAAATCCAAGCTAACATTGTGAAACTCCTGCTCAACAGCTTCACTGACTTTTCACATAAAACAAAACTTATCAGTCTGTAAAGGGTGTCGACCCGAAATGTCACCCCATCCCTTCTCTCCAGAGTTGTTGCTGTCCCGCTGAGTTACTCCAACATTTTGTGTCTATCTTTGGTTTAAACCAGAATCTGCAGTTATTAACTGTTGGGAGGTTCAATCATTGACAGATTTTGAAGTGATGTCTGTGTACCAAGTGAGCTCTGTCCTGGGTCTCCTCCATTGCCAGAGTGAGCAACACCGGAAATTGGAGGAACAGCACCTCATATTCCGCCTTGGTAGCTTGTGTCCGGATGGCATGAACATTGAATTCTCCCAATTTTGCTAGCCCTTGCTGTCTCCTCCCCTTCCTTAACCCTCGAGCTGTCTCCTCCCATCCCCCAGCCCTCGGGCTCCTCCTCCTCCCTTTTTCCTTCCTTCTCCCCCCCACCCCCCATCAGTCTGAAGAAGGGTTTCGGCCCGAAACGTCACCTATTTCCTTCGCTCCATAGATGCTGCTGCACCCGCTGAGTTTCTCCAGCATTTTTGTGTACCTACTGATTATTATAGTTTAGTTTAGTTTAGATTTACAGCGTGGAAACAGATCTTTGGCCCACCGGGTCCGTACCGACCAGCGATCCCCGCACATTAACACTACCCTACACGCACTAGGATAATTCTACATGCATACCAAGCCAAATCGAAGATCTCGGAGAAAGTCCACACAGTTCACGGGGAGAACGTACAAACTCCGTACAGACAGCACCCGTAGTCAGGATCGACCCTGGGCGTCTGGCGCAGTAAGGCAGCAACTCTATCGCTACGCCACCATGCCGCCCATTAACGTAGAGAAAAATGTGCAGTCCTGTTAAAACGATGCAGTGTGAAAAACAGCTAGTCACTGTTATTCTGCACTAATTGTGCAATAGCGGTAAAATGTCCCTTTAATTCTGCTGTTGCGTAGTACATTGTTAAACATTGCTTCAGAGCCAATGCTTAAAACAACAACCACACTATCCTGTGTGGGAAGGAATTACAGATGACTCAGCAGACCCAGCGGCCCCAGGTTTAATACATACCCCCTTCTAATTCTCCCTTTTACAGCTCACTTCTTTAAGAGCTCACCCCGCACACAAACACTATCCTACACACACTGGGGACAATTTACAATTTTACCAAAGCCAAGCAACGGACAAATCTGTACATCTTTGGAGTGTGGGAGGAAACCGGAGCACCTGGAGAAAACCCACGCAGTCACGGGGAGAACATATACACTCAGCGATTCAATGATTCAATGATACTTTATTAACACAAAGGAGAGATATATCGTATTTCCCTCTCCCCTGACTCTCCAGTCTGACCAAGGGTCTCGACCCGAAACGTCATCTGTGCCTTTTCTCCAGAGATGCTGTTTGACCCGCTGAATTACCCCAGCTTTTTGTGTCTATCTTTGGTTTAAACAGGCATCTGCAGTTCATTCCTACACACTTTATTCTCACATGTACCCATGTACAGTGAAATGCCTTGTTTTGCATACAAACGGGTAGTCACAGTGTCACAGCGGTAGAGTTGCTGCCTTACAGCGAATTTAGCGCCGGAGGCCCGGGTTCGATCCCAACCACGGGTGCTGTCCGTCTGAACTTTGTACGCTCTCCCATTGACCTGCCTGGGATTTCTCCGAGATCTTCTGTTTCCCCCCCTTTTCAAAGACGTGCAGGATTGTAAATTGTCCCTAGTGGGTGTAGGATAGTGTTAATGTTCGGGGATCGCTGGTCGGTACGGACGTGGTGGGCTGAAGGGCCTGTTTCCGCGCAGTATCTCTACACTAAACTAAACTATAGCACGGTATAAATCAGAGAAACTAGTTAAAATGGTAATATAATCATTATTGGACCCTTCAATCTGCAATATCTGCCAAACAAAATACTCAGAAATCAGGATAGAGTTCCTTACAAAAACACTGCAAAACACCTGACATATTTATCCAGAAAGCCATCTTTTACACACTCAATAAAATTATCTTTCACACTATGAGGTACTTTTCTTGGCAGTCGGCAACACAACTAACTGGAGAGCTGGCTCTTTTTATTTGAATGCAGCACGGTTATCACGAGGTTGAGGACCTTTCAGGAAACGTGGTTGCAATGTGATACATTTTAGTTTAGTTTAGAGATACAGCGCGCAAACAGGCCCTTCAGCCCACCAACCTCGCACCGACCAGCGACTCCCGCACATTAACACCACCCTACACACACTAGGGACAATTGTTACATTTTACGCCAAGCCAATTAACCTACAAACCTGTACGTCTTGTGGGAGGAAACAAAGTCCGTACAGACAGCGCCCGTAGTCAGGATCGAACCCGGTCTCCAGCGCTGTGAGGCAGCAGCTCTGCTGATACGCCACGGTGCCACACGTATCCTTGTATAAAAATTTAAGGTTATTTAATCCAATTTGAAATCAATATTATCTCTTTATCCTTATCTGTGCACTGTGGTCAGCTTGATTGTGTTCATGTATAATAATAATAATAATGGATGGGATTTATATAGCGCCTTTCTAATACTCAAGGCGCTTTACATCGCATTATTCATTCACTCCTCAGTCACACTCGGTGGTGGTAAGCTACTTCTGTAGCCACAGCTGCCCTGGGGCAGACTGACGGAAGCGTGGCTGCCAATCTGCGCCTACGGCCCCTCCGACCACCACCAATCACTCACACACATTCACACACAGTTAGTTTATTGTCACGTGTTGTTGCGTGCTAACCAGTCAGCGGAAAGACAATACATGATTACAATCGAGCTCTTTACAGCACAAATGCATGATAAGGGAATAATGTTCTGTGCGAGGTAAAGCCAGTAAAGTCAAAAGACAATAGACGGTAGACAGAATTGCTGGAGAAACTCAGCAGGTGCGACAGCATCTATGGAGCGAAGGAAATAGGTAACGTTTCTAGTTGCCTGATAACCCTTTTTCCTCCACTCCCTAGTTTAGTTTAGTTTAGTTTAGTTTATTGTCACGTGTACCGAGGTACAGTGAAAAGCTTTTGTCGTGTGCTATCCAGTCAGCCCTGCACACTGAGGGCAATTTACAGAGGCCAATTAACCTACAAACGCGAACGTTTTGGGATGTGGGAGGAAACCCACGGGGTCACAGGGAGAACATGCAAACTCCACAGAATCAGCACCTGAGGCCGGAATCGAACTCGGGTCTCTGGCGCCGTGAGGCAGCCACTCCACTAGCTATGCAGCTGCCAGAGCAGCTGCCTCACAGCGCCAGGGAATTATTACCTGGTTTACAGCAAATAGGCAAATAAATATTTCTCTTTGAAGCATAAAACTCAGAAGGTGAAACAGTCCATCAATGGTTGAGACTGTATTAATTCATTGGAAAAGTCTTACAACATTGCCAAAAAAAGCATTAAGTTTGAGGAATGAGAGAAAAAAAAATTGGGAGTTCAGCAAAGCTGGAGCAAAAAATCGATAAGAAAAGGGAAAATGGAATGTAATAATCTATCAAGAAACATTTTTTAATAAGCCTGTAGCAGTGCCGATACATATGTAAAAAGGAAAGGATTAGCAAAAGTCAATCTGGATTCATCTTAAATTTAAGTTTGCACTTTGATGTTTCATGAAGAGAAACATTCCAATGGGTGACAAAATATCTCTACCGACAACCAGATGCTCTTTCATAGAAACGTAAAAAAATAGGTGCAGGAGTCTGGGCCATTCTGCCTTTCAAGCCAGCACCGCCATTCAATATGATCATGGCTGATCATCCAAAATCAGTACCCCGTTCCTGCTTTCTCCCCATATCCCTTGATTCCGTTAGCCCTAAGAAGTAAATCTAACTCTCTCTTGAAAACATCCAGTGAATTGGCCTCCACTGCCTTCAGTGACAGAGAATTCCACAGATTCACAACTCTCTGGGTGAAAACGTTTTTCCTCATCTCAGTCCTAAATGGCCTACCCCTTATTCTTAAACTGTGTGACCCCTGGTTCTGGACTCCCCCAACATCGGGAACATTTTTCCTGCATCTAGCCTGTCTAATCCTTTAAGAATTGTATATGTTTCCGTAAGATATCCTCTCATCCTTCTAAATTCCAGTGAATACAAGCCCAGTCGACCCATTCTTTCATTCTTCTATTCCAAACAGATAATAAATCTGTACCTTTTTTAAACAACCTTTTTCCCTTTTAATTGCGAACACTTTGGCTGGCAATTGTTACATTGCCAACTGTGTGGGGGGAAAAAGGTGCAGGAAGGTGCTGTAGGTGCGGGTTTATACCAAAGATAGACACAGAATGCTGGAGTAACTCAGCGGGTCATGCGGCATCTCTGGAGAAAAAGGATGGGTGACATTTTCGGGTCGGGGCCTTTCTTCAGACTCCCGAACCCAAACCCGAAATGTCATCAATTCTTCTTGAGTCTTTGGGGTGGCACAGTGGCGCAGCAGTAGAGTCACCACCTTACAGTGCCAGAGACCCGGGTTGGATCCTGACTACGGGTGCTGTCTGTATGGAGTTAAGTACGTTCTCCCCATGACCTTTAAGATCTTTGGTTTCCGCCCACTCTCCAAAGGCTTGGTATAAATGTAAATTGTCCCTAGTGTGTGTAGGATAGTGTTAATATGCAGGGATCGCTGGTCGGAGAGGCCTCAGTGGGCCAACGGGCCAGTATCCGCACTGTATCTCTAAACTAAACTAAACTAAACTACAAAGATGACTAGTTGAACATTGTGTGCATCCCAGACCTTTCATATCGAGATCCTCATGACTTTATTCCAGGGGCTAGACAAATAATTAAATAAACTCCAGGGGACTGGGAGGAGAACATTGAGATTCACTGATCTCAGGGACATATATATCCATTTTGTAACCTATGTTTTTGCTCATGAGGCACTCTGTTGCATTCTATTGATCTTGGAAAAACATAGGGTGGAACGCAGGCTAGAAGTCAATGTGGGCCAAACTAATTGAGATCTCTGCTGTTAAACATAACTTAATGGATAAGTGCAGTAGAAAGATCTGTTGACTGTAAATAGCTCTAAGATCCAATTATATAAAGAAGTATTTAGTGCATGATCCTGCTGATGCTAGTTTTTGAGAACATAATGTTTGTTATTCTGAGCCACCCTTTTAGTTGACTCCGTTCCCCACTTGAAATGTGTAGGAAGGAACCGCAGATGCTGGTTTACACCAAAGATAGACACAAAATCTTTTGGTGGCCGACTAGGAAAAGGGGAGATGCAGCGAGACCTGGGTGTCATGGTACACCAGTCATTGAAAGTGGGCATGCAGGTGCAGCAGGCAGTGAAGAAAGCGAATGGTATGTTAGCTTTCATAGCAAAAGGATTTGAGTATAGGAGCAGGGAGGTTCTACTGCAGTTGTGCAGGGTCTTGGTGAGACCACACCCGGAGTATTGCGTACAGTTTTGGTCTCCAAATCTGAGGAAGGACATTATTGCCATAGAGGGAGTGCAGAGAAGGTTCACCAGACTGATTCCTGGGATGTCAGGACTGTCTTATGAAGAAAGACTGGATAGACTTGGTTTATACTCTCTAGAATTTAGGAGATTGAGAGGGGATCTTATAGAAACGTACAAAATTCTTAAGGGGTTGGACAGGCTAGATGCAGGAAGATTGCTCCCGATGTTGGGGAAGTCCAGGACAAGGGGTCACAGCTTAAGGATAAGGGGGAAATCCTTTAAAACCGAGATGAGAAGAACTTTTTTCACACAGAGAGTGGTGAATCTCTGGAACTCCCTGCCACAGAGGGTAGTCGAGGCCAGTTCATTGGCTATATTTAAGAGGGAGTTAGATGTGACCTTGTGTCTAAGGGGATCAGGGGGTATGGAGAGAAGGCAGGTACGGGATACTGAGTTGGATGATCAGCCATGATCATATTGAATGGCGGTGCAGGCTCGAAGGGCCGAATGGCCTACTCCTGCACCTAATTTCTATGTTTCTATGTTTCTAAAATGCTGGAGTAGCTCAGTGGGTCAGGTAGCGCCTGAAGAGAAGTAAGGGTGACGTTTCGGGTGGAGACCCTTCTTCAGACTGAGAGTCAGGGGAGAGGGACACAGAGATAGGGAAGGGTAAGGGGTGGAAATGAGACATCAAAAGGGATGCAGATCAAGGATGATGTCAAATAGATCATTGTTAGCTCGGGGAAGTTGACAACGAAGCATGCGGAGATAAAACCCAATCAGGAGGACAGTCAGACTGGTTGGAGAATTAGGAAACATAGAAACATAGAAATTAGGTGCAGGAGTAGGCCATTCGGCCCTTCGAGCCTGCACCGCCATTCAATATGATCATGGCTGATCATCCAACTCAGTATCCCGTACCTGCCTTCTCTCCATACCCTCTGATCCCCTTAGCCACAAGGGCCACATCTAACTCCCTCTTAAATATAGCCAATGAACTGGCCTCGACTACCCTCTGTGGCAGAGAGTTCCAGAGATTCACCACTCTCTGTGTGAAAAAAGTTCTTCTCATCTCGGTTTTAAAGGATTTCCCCCTTATCCTTAAGCTGTGACCCCTTGTCCTGGACTTCCCCAACATCGGGAGCAATCTTCCTGCATCTAGCCTGTCCAACCCCTTAAGAATTTTGTAAGTTTCTATAAGATCCCCTCTCAATCTCCTAAATTCTAGAGAGTATAAACCAAGTCTATCCAGTCTTTCTTCATAAGACAGTCCTGACATCCCAGGAATCAGTCTGGTGAACCTTCTGGTGAACCTTCTCTGCACTCCCTCTATGGCAATAATGTCCTTCCTCAGATTTGATTGTCCCTAGTGTGTGTAGGAGAGAGAGGGAAAGCAAGGGTTACTTGAAGTTAGAGAAGTCAATGTTCATACCGCTGGGGTGTAAGCAGCCCAAGAGAAATATGAGATGCTGTTCCTCCAATGTGTGTGTGTGGCTGCGCTCTGACAATGGAGGAGGCCCAGGACAGAAAGGCCAGTGTGGGAATGGGAGGGGGAGTTAAAGTGTTTGGCAACCGGAAGATCGGGTAGGTTTAGGCGGACAGTGCGGAGGATATGGATCAGTATCCGCTTCAAGATACTGAACGTTAAACTACAGCGAGAGAGCACACACACACACACACACACAGTAAGTGCTCGTTCGTGAACTTAATGGATTGAAAACTCTTCGTTCTGACGTCTTGTTTTTCCAATCCACATCGGTAAATACGAACATCCTTTCCAAGCTAAACAGCTAAACTGCAGAGGATTTAGATGGTGTATGCATAAAGGGGAAATGCCTGGCACTGTGTGCCTGGCAGAAAGCCCATCCCACTGGCAGGATACATCAGAATTCATGCGCCCATGGCCCATGGTTTTCCAACCACTCATTTTAAACAGGAGCAGCAAATCACTCTTAGAACTTATTGATACCCATCAGTATTTAAAATTTACACGAAAAGTCCAACTGATCGTAGAATTCTTAGAATAAAGGGAGGGCCATTTAAAAAACTTTTTCACCCAGAGAGTTGTGAATTTGTGGAATTCCCTATCCATTGAACACATTTCACAGAGATCGTACTCGCAGATAAATACTGGAACCAAAATATTACTGATTTTCCTGAACAAATAGATATCGGTAGAAAATATATTGCAAGCTAATTGGGCGACACGGTGGCGCAGAGGTTGCGTTGCTGCCTTACAGCGCCAGGGGCCCGGGTTCGATCCTGACTCCAGGAGCTTGTCTCCCCGTGACCCCATGGGATTTCTTCAGGAGCTCCTGCTTCCTCCACCACTCCAAAGAAGCACAGGTTTGCAGGTTAATTGGCATGGTCTCAATGTAAATTGGCCCTAGTGTGTGTAGGATAGTGTTAGTGTCTGGGGATCGCTGGTCGGTGCGGACTCGGTGGGCCGAAGGGCCTGTTTCTGCGCTGTATCTCTAAACTAAACTAATCTAAACTATTGTCTCCGGATGAAGAAGGGTTTCGGCCCGAAACGTCGCCTATTTCCTTCGCTCCATAGATGCTGCTGCACCCGCTGAGTTTCCCCAGCAATTTTGTGTACCTTTAATCTAAACTATTAGCTGTTTAAGAAGGAACTGCAGATGCTGGAAAATCGAAGGTAGACAAAAATGCTGGAGAAACTCAGCGGGTGCGGCAGCATCTAGATGGCTTTAGGGTCAGTAAAGCTTGCAGCTAATATTTTAGGGCAGCATCTAGATGCTGCCTCACCCTCTGAGTTTCTCCAGCATTTTTGTCTACCCTAAAATATTAGCTGCAAGCTTTACTGACCCTAAAGCCATCTGGTTTGGGTGGAATCTACCCTCACCGTTCCAAAAAATGGGAAAGGAGTTGATGAGCATAGTACACAGTTCAACTCAACATCAATATCTGTGTCAAAATGATGCCACGTTCAGCTAATCTCATCTGCCTGCAGATGATCTATGTCCCTCAATATGTATCCATGTGCCTATCTAAAAGCCTCTTAAACACTACTATCATATTTACCTCCACCACCACCACCCCTGGCAGCGCGTTCCAGGCACCCACCGCCTGCCCACACATATCTTCTAGTAACTTGGTCAGAAAAAGATGGATTCGATTTTTCAAATTTTTCACCAGATCAGGACGTTCCACTTAATATGTTATGCTGATTAGTTTAGTTTAGTTTGATTTAGTTCAGTTTGATTTAGAGATACAGGAAACAGGCCCTTTGGCCCAGACACTAGTTCTATCCTGCTCATTAGCGACAATTTACAGAGGCCAATTATGCCCCTGTCCCACTTAGGAAACCTGAACGGAAACCTCTGGAGACTTTGCGCCCCACCCAAGGTTTCCGTGCGGTTCCCGGAGGTTGCAGGAGGTTGCAGGTAGTGGAAGCAGGTAGGGAGACTGACAAAAACCTCCGGGAACCGCACGGAAACCTTGGGTGGGGCGCAAAGTCTCCAGAGGTTTCCGTTCAGGTTTCCTAAGTGGGACAGGGGCACTACCCTACAAACCAGCACAGCTTTGTGGGAGGAAACCAGAGCACCCGGAGGAAACCCACACGGTCACGGGGAAAACGTGCAAACTCCGTACGGACAGCACACCGTAGTCAGGATCGAACCTGGGTCTCTGGCGCTGTAAGGCAGCAACTCTACCGCTGCGCCACAGTGATGCCTGCTCAATTGCATCCCAAAGCAAAGGACTTTGTACTCTTCCAAATCTGCACGGAGCCCTTTTCATTGCTTCTCCCGTTTCTTTAACCTGGTCCATTGATTGCCCTTTTGGGTGCTTTAGTTTGAACACATTGTGAAGGCTTTGAACAGGAAAGGCACAAACCTGCACTCAGAGTGGATCTGTCGCACAAAATGAAACAAAAGCTCTTAGTTTAATGCCTTTCACGACCCAGTGACATCCCGAAGCACTTCCCAGACAAGGAGTTCCTCTGGAAGTGCAGTCACGCCATCTAACAGTCTTGTGCACCGTGTAGCAGACACTCCGTCAGTAATGAAGGGAAACACAGCGTACCATTGGGACCCGACCACCATATCATCCCTGACAATCCTCGCCTTAGTTTTATTTTTTAATTGAGTGAAGGTGGAGGTGAACGCAACCAGGCAGTGCCTGATAATGGGGTAACGATGTGTTACCGAGCCAACCTGCCATAAGAGTTACCATTCACGGGGAAAACGCCCCCGCACCTGAATAAATTATGAAGCAAAGTGACACGGTGTTGGCAGGTGGATGTGTCATTTGGCCATTGTGTCATCTAACCTGCTCCTCCAGCGCCTCTCAAGCCGACAAGCATCTAATGCACTCTCTTTGCCTTTTTGCAGGTGGTACCTTTCCCCATGTCTTGCGAACTTCACGGGGAGTGCGCCTGCCGGGACCCGGCCGCCCAGGAGCACAGCAAAGCGAGGCAGCAACGGTACTTCCACGGGCACCATTAGTCGGGAGGAGCCGGGGAGAACTACACACAGCGGAAGGCGGACTGGGAGACCGACACACATTTCTTGCTGCTTAACAGAGGAACACCTCTGAACAGATGATACTCTCTCACACACACACACACACACACACACAATTCGACTGGTCTGCCTTCTGTCTGAAGACTGGAGTGAGAAAAACAAAGGAATAAAGACACAAACGACACATTGAATGAACAAACCCCACAAAAAAAAAAATAGCATGATTTATGCCTGCTTTGGTGGCCGTCCACTGGCCAAAACCCCTTCAACACCGACCCACCCACCCGCACCCCTACATCATCCTCTCCCCCCATATATATTTAAAGATTTCTTTTTTTAAAAGGGTTACAAACACAATCCCGCCAAATCCAAAAAAAAGTTTAGGCAAAGTGAAAAACAATAAGTTCAGACGCAACACAAAGATGATCGTCCATCGAAAGATTACAGAACAATTTAGAGATGGAGCAATGATTACAGAAAGGAAACAGCAGTCACCATGACTGCTGCTGCTGCTGCTGCTGCTGCTGCTGCCCGTAAACTAACCTACTCAGAGTGTGAGGTCAGGTTAACATCAAACTCAAACTTCAGTCTATCTGCCTTAAGCAAAACTTCAGCTCTGTTTTAAAACCCTTTGATTTCATCTCTCAATCTTTCCATCGAAAACAGATCCAGCCAAAAGAATGGGCCACATTACCTGGGGAAACAAAATCTGCTGGCACTCATTCCAATTGCTCTTCCCATGGAACCGATATTGAGTCAGGCCAATACTTCAGACCAGTATAAAGGTACACTTAGTGGATTGGTGTTTGAGTGTGGGAATATCGCCGCAAGGGTGATCAGTGAGTGGAATAAACCTCGGGGGAGGAAGAGAGGCAAAAAGGTCTTGAAACGGTTGCATCTGTGACAAACGAGTTATTTTGTTATGAGCAGCTACTAAACATTGGCCGTGCAAACCCCAAGGACTACCTGGCAAAGCCAGGTCTGCAACACGAAGGAACTGCAGATGCTGGGTTTACACCAAAGATAGACACAAAACGCTGGAGTAACTCAGCAGGTCAGGCAGCATCTCCGGAGGACAGGAATCGGTGACATTTTTCGTGTCTTGATCCGAAACATCACCTATTCCTTTTCTCCAAAGATGCTGCCTGACCCGCTGAGTTACTCCAGCGTTTTGAGTCTATTTACAGGGAGGCTTAGTTTAAGTTTAGGTTCATCTTTGTCACATGCACCGACGTACCGTGAAAAACCTTGTTTTTGCATTCCATCCATACAGATCAGATATACCATATATAGTTTAGTTTCATTTATTATTGTCACGTATAGCGAGGTGCACTGAAAAACGTTTTTTTTGGCGTGCTTTCCAGTCAAGAAAAGACTGAACATGTAAAAATACAGAGATACAAGTCCAATCTGGGATAAAAATGCTGGAGAAACTCAGCGGGTGAGGCTGCATCTATGGAGCGAAGGAAATAGGCAACGTTTCATAGAAACATAGAAAATAGGTGCAGGAGTAGGCCATTCGGCCCTTCGAGCCTGCACCGCCATTCAATATGATCATGGCTGATCATCCAATTCAGTATCCTGTTTCGACACGTTGCTGCCTTTACACTCCAAAGACATGCAGGTTTACAGGTTAATTGGCCTGGTATAAATGTGAAAATTGTCCCTAGAGTAGAATAGTGTTAATGTGCGGGGGATCGCTGGTGGGTGGGCCGAAGGGCCTGTTTCCGCGCTCTAAACTATCTCTAAACTAGACTAAACTAAACTAAACTAGAAGGAGGGAGCCTCAAGAGAAGGAAGTACATTTTATTCAGTTCAGTTAAGTTCAGTTTATTATCACGTGTACCGAGGTACGGTGAAAAGCGCTTGTTGCTTTTCATATCCTTGGCTTTAGCGAGAAGGCAAATCCTGGCTCTGGTTCCATAAGTTTTTAACAAAGAGAGCAAAGTGCAACATTCCCAGCAGAACGCAATCGTCCAACCTTTATTGTGGTGGCGATGCAACTCAAAGCTTTCCCACAGACAGTATTTCCCCATCAACCTGTAGGTTAGGACCTCAGTTGACTCATACTTTTGGCTGGTTGAGGTGTGTCAAAACAAAAAAAGTAGAACATGCCAATTTCAAAGGGAATTTGAAGCAATACAAGCTACCTCCCATCTCTCTTCCATTTTGCCTGGTTGTAACTGTCGGTCCTTATTGGTTTTACCTGTGTTCTTTTAAAGAAAAAAATATTTCATGCTGCAGATTCCTGACAGGCGAGGTTGTGCAAACTACATGGTCTGAGATTGAAAAGAGAAAAAAAAAATCTACCACAGCATTAGGGTTTAGACATAAAAAAAAACATAGTCCTCCATAGGATTTTGGTGTGCAGTTGCGTCTTAATGTCTTGTCGATTTTTGTGCATAGTATTAACTCCAGCTAGAGGAAAAGAAAAGAACAACTTTTTGACATTTAATTGTTTAAGTGTTTAAAGTGTTTATTTGTACTTTTGTTATAAACTTTTGCTTAATTGTATTTAATCAGTATTTTTATTGTGCTTGGTAACTGCATTTGGAACTCCTGTACAGTCATTTGCAAAAGTCTACATCAATGTTTGTTTCTTGAAAAGCTGCTAAAGTCAGACAGGTATTTTGTTTGTATCCAAATCTGTTTTTAAATTTTAAGTTTTGTTTCCTAAGGCTTTGCATACATAATATCTCGTGCATTTAAACATTTTTTGTTAAAAGGAGGTGATTAGATTAGCTACAATAGCAGCCATTATACAAGGGACAGTCAGATGCAGAGAGCGTGGACGGGAAGCAAAAACTCGATCAAATGTTGCCGTTAAAAGAGTTAATACTCACACTTCCATTCAAACCTTTCATACGACGGTAAGATTTGTTGGGAAGACCCTTGGCTCTTGCTAATTAATCACAAATATTTTGTTTTATATAATCAATGAAAATTGTATTAAGATAATAGTTATTCAATATTTGCTTTTTTTTTCCTTTTGTTGTTATTTAACAGCATACAAGAATATTGCTGATTTTAACAATGAAATATTTCATTCATGGGAGGCAGATAAATTCAGTCTAAATACCGAATTCTGACCATCGATTTAAGTACCAGGTCACATTTGCTGGTGGGACGCTGGTTATTTTCTCTCAAGTAAACTGGTCACGATAATATCTTTTAAAAACACTCTCTCTCTCCCCCCACGACCAATCCTTGTGAACAGAAGTTAAACTTACTGGCAAAATTCCCACATTATCTATAGAGGCATTTTTATTTTCCAGAAGAGTACAAGAATTCTTGGATTCTAATTGATCATTTACCTGTCTGCATAATACATTTCAAGCTGTGATTTATTTGAGGGAGGAAATATTTTCATATGGTAACCGCCATTGTGAAAAACCTGGTATTTATTAGTCATTCTAGTTACTTGTTGGGCACCTTATGGAAGCCATAAAAACAATAATCAAATGAAGTGCTGAAAAAAAAATTATAAATGTAACAGTCTACTGTAATATCATATCTCTTGCTGTACCTCATGCCTGTAAGCTAGCTGCTTTTTAATGTTTAGTTAATTTAAATTTCCTAGCAATATATAAAGATGTAAATAGTAGAGTTATTTATTAAGAATGTCATCCATTTTTAATTTATATTTACACTTTTATCATCTAAATTATTTTTACAACTTATACATTTCCGTTGTTACAGCCATTTTATTGCCATAATGGTATGAAGGATATGAGAGATCTCCGAGAGACAAACACTGTGTTCCTCCTGTAGGTCTCTCATGTTGAAGTACAGACCTTCTAACCACATGCAATTTAGTGTAACACATGCATCTGTGGACTGATTAGCCTTTGCCATTGCTGTGACTCTCTTTGAAAACAAAACCTCGATATACCTCCTGAAGTGGTTTTGGGTCGATCAATGACCAAGTATCAATGGCGTGTAATGAACAAGTGTATTAGATAGTGCCGCTGCTAAAATGACCCGAGTTCTACGGATGGGTTGAGTTAGAAAGCAAACCTTACATTTCAAATAGGTAAAATTGATCGGATGAAGCAGTTCCAATTTCCTCAGTACATCTACCAGACGTGCCCGGCCATGTTTATATTTTTCCTGCTTTGTCCGGCCCCTTTTCTCTACCATCTTTCTTACCAGCCCATTCCCCCGCCTCCCCCCCCCCCTCCCCCCCGACAATCAGTCTGAAGAAGAGTCTCGACCCAAAATGTCACCTATCCCCGTTCTCCAGACTCCAGAACTTTGTGTCTCTCCTGGTTTATCCTTAATTCGATAAATCTTCCATCACTGCATTAGTCCAATTTAAAATCTTCCATCGTTCAAAAATAGTCAATATGAAATCAATACTTTGTCAGTGTGAGCAAATCAAGCACCGTGACCAATAATTGATTTAATATTGATTACTTTTGAACGATGGAAGGTTTAAAGCTGCACTAATGCCTGATTTGCGCACAGCGAATCCAGCAACTAAACTGTACATATCATCACAACATCTCAGTCTGAAGAAGGGTCTCGACTCGGAATGTCACCCATTCCTTCTCTCCAGAGATGCTGCCTGTCCCACTGAGTTACTCCAGTATTTTGTGTCTATCTTCAGTTTAAACCAGCATCTGCAGTTCCTTCCTACAATATATCATCACAACCTTTCTGCACTGACAAACTATCACCCAGCCCCTGAATTCACATAAAGTAGATCCTCCTGCCCTCTATACAAAATGTCCAACACTCTATCCTGAGTGCAGAGATGAAGAATGAATCACCCCTGGTTGGTGGCACTACATAATAGCCACTGAATGTCTTACACTGCCTTACAATTCGGTTCCACTTGAAAGTGCATTGAACATCACCAAACCACAGATGAATTTCTAGCCAATAGATATTTTTTTAGTCGGTGTTCATTTCAATGAAGAAAATTTGTTTTGAGACGTTAAAGAACTTTAAATCAAATGCAAAATTGCTTCTCTTGCATGAAGAACTCAGGAGAAACAATTCTTTGAACATATTTATGTCCGTTGTGGATAACGTAACCGTTCACAATGAGTAGCCTGTCCTCGGTTTCCATAAGAACATAAAACAAGAATGAGAGAAGATGATCTTAGTTTCTTAGTTTCAGGTTCCGACCTGAAACGTCACCTATTCCATTTCTCCTGCTGCCTGACCCGCTGAGTTACTCCGGCATTTTGTGTCGGCGGCACGGTGGCGCAGCGGTAGAGTTGCTTCCTTACAGCGCTTGCAGCGCCAGAGACCCGGGTTCGATCCCGACTATGGGTGCTGTCTGTACGGAGTTTGTACGTTCTCCCCGTGACTGCGTGGGTTTTCGGTCAATTGGCTCCGGTTTCCTCCCACACTCCAAAGACGTACAGGTTTGTAGGTTAATTGGCCTGGTACAAATGTAAATTGTGCTTAGTCTGTGTAGGATAATATTAATGAGCGGGGATCGCTGGTCGGCACGGACTCTGTGGGCCGAATGGCCTGTTGCCGCGCTATATCTCTAAACTAAAGTAAACTAAACTTTGAGAGAATATGACATGAGCCTGTGAACCCGACCCAAATTTAAGATTACTGACCTTCAATCTCCCAGCTGATCCCCAGATCTCTTGAGCTCCTATGAATCCAAACAATTATATTAACCTCACACATATTGACTGACTGAGCATTCATGCCTTCTGGGAGTGAAAATTCCAAGACTCACAATTCTTTGCAAAACTGATTTTCTCCTGGTCAACATCCACTGTGTCCAACACTTTCTGCTGAGATATTGTTCGAGACTTTGCAGTCAATGAAAGCAAACAAAGAACATAAAACAAGTGACTTCATCACTGTGACTTGTCACATATGACAATGAAGTATCATTTATTCTTTCATTCATTCTCTCATTCATTCATTCAGTCATTCATTCATTCTTTCATCTCCCATCGCTCAGTCTGTTAACATTCTTCTTTTATGAATTCCAATAAGATCACCTCTTACACTTCCAAATTCCAGACAGAAAAAACGTCACCCATTCCTTCTCTCCAGAGATGCTGCCTGTCCCGCTGAGTTACTCCAGCATTTTGTTGTATCCATCTTAAAAAATAAACACCTTCCACTCAATTGAAGGTTACAATCTCTCTCTCTGTGTCTCTCTTGGCATCTTTTATAACTATCTGCTTCCACTTCACGCATGCACAGCAATGGCAAAGCGGATCGAGAGGGCCTCGCAGTGAATGGTTCTATAGTATTTGTTTTCCTTCATCCGTTGCATGTCATCACTGGCCCTGACAAACCAAACTTTAGCTGCTCTACTCCAGCATCGATTCAGATGCACAAAACCATTGTCAGGGCAAGTGATCAACAGCTGGCATTGAAGCACAAAGGGAACTGTTTTAGTGCAACTGGTGGTTAGAAGAAGCGTCATTGGTTTTTACAATGGACCAACGCTGACCATTGGCTCTGTACTTTAATACCATTATGGTGTTCAGAAATCACTGGTAATTTAGTGGAGTCCATTCCACTAACCCATACTCACAATGCACTGTGTTGGGCACTTATCACAGACATTTTATTTTTGTTCTTTTTGTACCGCTGCATATATTATGTTGGTGCTCTGACTTTACACATCAAACATCTGTCAGGTGTACTGTATATTTGTTTCTCTGGAAATAACTATTTCTTATGGATAAATAATGTCTCCTCCCTGTTATGTATTGGTTAGAAATAAACACTGGCTAAATGAAGGAAAGTGAAGGTGTTTCCATACCTCTTCTCTGCATCGTTTTATTTTTCGTTGCAACGTGGCTGTCTCATGGTCCCGCATCTGTCATTACCGGTTTGGGATAATCGGCCCACGACCTGAAACGAGCTGTTTTCCTCGAAGTAGACGTGCCATTTTGGAGGTGAACGAGTGCCACGGTCTCCACTTGGTTTCATCAAAGACGGTCACACCCAACGCGTTTGCAGCCAAAGACTAATAAAGAGCAAAGTTGTTCTTCCAAATTAAGTTGAAGAGAAAGCTGTTGTAATGTGTAGTCTGCCCCTCTATGTAATTAGAAGTCTCCTGTCACATGCAGGTTAGTTGACTGCCTTGTGCATTCCTGCACAGTGGTGTAGGTTACTTTAGTTTAGTTTATTGTCACCTGAAGCGAGGTACAGTGAAAAGCTTTTTGGTTGCGCCCGAACCAGTCAGTGGAAAGACAGTACATGATTACAATCGAGCCGTCCACAGTGGATACATAGAATAGAATAGAATAGAATGCCTTTTATTGTCATTCAAACAGCTTGGTTTGAACGAAATTGCATTTTCTATACGATACATGATATATCATATACGATGTGATGGAACTTTATTTACCCCAGGAGGGAAATTGGTCGGCCATCAGACACAAGACACACGATACGTGAAACATGAAATTAAAATGACAAGTGGAAAGTCCAGTATTGGGGATGTGCAAAGATTGGGGAAGGAGGGGTGTGGGGGGGGAAGGGGGAAGGGGAGGCAGTGTACCCCACGACAGAAGGGGGAGGAGACTCACAGAGTCTTTTGCCCAGAGTAGGTAAATCGAGGAGCAGAGGACATAGGTTTAAGGTGAAGGGGAAATGATTTAATAGGAATCTGAGGGGTAACTTTTTCACACAAAGGTTGGCGGGTGTATGGAACAAGCTGCCAGAGGAAGTAGTTGAGGCTGGGACTATCCCAAGCAGTGAGACAGGTACATGGATAGGACAGATTTGGACCAAACGCGGGCAGATGGGACAAGTGCAGATGGGATATTTTGGCCAGTGTGAGCAAGTTGGGCCGAAGGGCCTATTTCCACGCTGTATCACCCGATGACTCTATGAGTCCAATTGTCTAATGGATGCACAAAAACTACCAGAAATGTTCACAATATTTCTACGCTCTTGATTCTCAGCAACGCAGCAATGTTATTTTTGGAGTTGTGCAAAAGGGAGACCTTAGCCAAGTCCACAACGTACCACCTGAAAACACATCGCATCAGCGGCAAGATTTCTCAGTTAATAAATGCAGGAGTATCGCAAAGAACATCCATCAATGAATCTTCATTTGTGAATTTCTCCATTCTGATTAGGATTATCAGTTTATCGTGCACTTTAAAAAAAAATCAAATCAATGTGTTTCAATACTATTCGAAAGGAAACATAAATGATGGGAGTATATCAAAGGAAGCTATTTTAAACTACAGTTGTGCATTTTACCTCAGGGACCGTTCAAGCAGTCGTTATGTATTTCTTGATTTATGATTTTTTATCAAGGGATTGGGTGTGCGATACATTCTTGGATCTGAAGTTAATTCCCATCCCGGCATGAGTGGATGATGGCCGCAGATGAAGAGTTTTATACCTTGGTAACTGTCTTTAGCGTGGATATATATATCTGCAGCATGGAAGTGCTAGCAATTCAGCACCATTTGTGTATCTTCATCATTGTCTTCGTATGATACCTGATGATGATGCCAGCACGGTGGCGCAGCGGTAGAGTTGCTGCCTTACAGCCCCAGAGACCCGGGTTCGATCCTGACTATGGGTGTTGTCTGTACGGAGTCTGTACGTTCTCCCCGTGACCTGCGTGGCGTTTTTTTCCAGATGCTCCGGTTTCCTCCCACATTCCAAAGACGTACAGGTTTGTAGGTCTGGTCTGCAGTGGGAGGATAAGGGGGCCGTGGAGGGGGGCGGGGGGGGCGGGGGGGGATTGGATGTGCATGCTAACACAAACCATCTGCAACCTGTAAATCAGAAGAGACTGTGGGCCGAGGCAGAACTCAGTTTTGAGGAGGAAGTTTTTATGTGACAAACCCACAATCAGGATTTTCACCATCCCTGCTATTGACCAAAGCCTCACCAAACCATGCACCTGTACTCCTAGATCCCTCTGCTCTACAATATTACCCAGAGGCCTACCATTCACTGTGTAGGTCCTGCCCTTGTTCGACGTCCCAAAATGCAACACCTCACACTTCTCTGTATTAAATTCCATCAACCATTCCTCCGCCCACCTGGCCAATTGATCCAGATCCTGCTGCAATCTTTCACAACCATCTTCACCATCGACAAAACCACTAACTTTAGTATCATCAGCAAACTTGCTAATCTTGCCATGTACGTTCTCATCTAAATCGTTGATGTAGATGACAAACAGTAACGTGGCCAGCACCGAACCCTGAGGCACACCACTAGTCACAGGCCTCCAGTCTGAGAAGCAACCTTCCACCATTACCTTCTGCTTCCTTCCATGGAGCCAATTTGCTATCCATTCTGATATCTCTCCTTGGATCCCATGCGATCTAACCTTCCAGAGCAGAATACCATGTGGAACCTTGTCGAACGCCTTATTGAAGTCCATGTACACAACATCTATCAGCTCTGCCCTCATCAACCATCTTGGGAACGATCTCCACCACTTGCTTCACACACAAAGCACCCTCACTTTAACAGGATTAAACCCATTCAAATGAGAGCTAACCTCTCATCTATTTAGTCCTCCCATTGATGGTTTAGAACCTGCAACAGCACGCACTTGAAAGACAATGGGAGGTCACTGCTAGGGATCAAAGACTAAGGACACAGAGCAGTCTGAAAAGTGCTCAATTACCTTACTGAATAATAGCCACATTAAATGGACCCTGTAGTCAGTCTGAAGTATAAGTAGCGCCAGATTCTTCTTCCTTGTAGTGAAACAAGGGCAAGGAACGGAATAGCCATGTTGTACAAGATTCAAAAGGGGATGGTGGGCATAACTGCAGATAGATACATCACATACTCAACAGAAAGCAGAACAAGAAAGAGAAATAATATGCAAATAGAAACCCCATTCGCCAGGACAGATATTTATAAGAACTTATTCTTTGTAAGAACCTTAAGGGAATGGAATAAACTAGACAACAATATAGTCAAATCACCTTCACTAGACAGTTTTAAGGGGTCACTAACAGCACGTTAGTATACACAACACATCCAAGTTGGCGATATGCAGAGTACTGCCCTGCCGACTACAAATTCAGAAGATTCAGAAGATTTGACCAAGTAGTGGGATGTGATTCACTTTAGCCTCAAGGGCCTGTCCCACTTACGCGACCTTTGCACAGGCGACTGCCGGCACCCGTCATAGGTCGCCGCAATTTTCAACATGTTGAAATTTCAGCGGCGACCAGAAAGACGCTAGGACTCTTTGGAGACCTCTCGCGACCATAGGAGACCTCGCACAACTCTACCGCTGCGCCACCGTGCCGCCCCTTTCTCCGGGACCTCCGCTTTCCTCCCACTTACCAAAGATGTACAAATGGTAAAGGGATTGTAGATCATCCCTCGTGTGTAGTACAGTGCTTGTGTACGGGGTGATCGCAGGTCGGCACAGACTCGGTGGGCTGATGGGCCTGTTTCCGCGCTGCACCTCTAAAGTCTAAAGTCTGACTGCACCAGATTCTGAAACCGGGGAAGACACCCCACTAATTTAATCCTGATAAGGACTGACGGGAGGAAAGACTCAGTGATTGATGTTGGCAGCTTTGGCAAGAAGAGGGTGGCCCGCCCCAATAAGTTAATGGACGTTTCATGTTCAACAACAAAGGAGGACCCAGCTTGTGGGGACCACGGTGAGGGAGAGCGGAGAGCAATGTGGACCCGGCATGGGGGGAGGGGGGAACAAAGGGGGACCATAGCGCAGGGGGGGGGGGGGGGGGATTTGTAACTTTGTAAGCACCCTTTATGGGCGACTATTTGCAATAGCTTGGGTAAGCAAGCAAAGACTTATCACAGGTGACAATAAAGTATTCAATTCAATTCAATTCAACGTGCCAGCGTTCAGCTGTTGATGGCTGAATCTGTGTTTATCCTCTGTCTGCAGAGAAAAGTTCCATCAGGCTGAGGGAACAGTTTCACATCCAGAGATGTTGCCGTGTCCCAGAACATCTAAGGGCATTCACAGAGGAAGATGTGTTGTGTGTAACTGGCGTAGGCGACGAGGTCTGGCATCAGTGCTTTCAAATACCTCAGCTGAAGGCTGTGGGTTCAGTTTGTCGTACACACAAGAATCAACAACTTTCATTATTTACCACCTTATGCTTTGAGGAACGTCCTTCACAGGGGTGCCATCAGGCCAGTAGCGACACGATAATCAAGTAAAAGTCAATTGACAATAGGTGCAGGAGTAGGCCATTCGGCCCTTCGAGCCAGCACCGCCATTCAATGTGATCATGGCTGATCATCCCCAATCAGTACCCCGTTCCTCCCTTCTCCCCATATCCCCTGACTCCGCTATTTTCAAGAGCCCTATCTAGCTCTCTCTTGAAAGCATCCAGAGAACCTGCCTCCACTGCCCTCTGAGGCAGAGAATTCCACAGACTCACCACTCTCTGTGAGAAAAAGTGTTTCCTCGTCTCCGTTCTAAATGGCTTACCCCTTATTCTTAAACTGTGTGGCCCCTGGTTCTGGACTCCCCCAACATCGGGAACATGTTTCCTGCCTCTGGCGTATCCGGCATAGTGGCACAGCTAATCAAACCATTGTCTCTCAATTCATGGCACAGCTGGTAAGAGATGTTGCCTCACAGCGCCAGAGGTCCGGGTTCGATCCTGACCATGGGTGCTGCCTGTACGGAGTTTGTACATTCTCCCCGTGTCCAGGTGGGTTTCCTCCGGGTGCTTCGGTTTCCTCCCACATCCAAAGACACGGAGGTTGGATCGGACAATTGGCACTATAAATTGTCCCGAGTGGGCAGGCGAGCGATAGAAATGGTGGTGGGAAGTGGGGGAGTTGATTAGAATGAGGCATGAAAAAAAAACAATGGGGGCTCGTGAAGCATTAGTTTAAAAGGGAAGTGTCTGAGGTTTGAGTTTAGTTTATCATCATGTGGAACGAGGTACAGTGAAAAGCTTTTGCTGCCTCCTAACCAGTCAGCGGAAAGACAACACATGATTACAATCGAGCCGTCCACAGTGTACAGATACATGATAGGTGAAAGGCTTGGATAGAGTGGATGTGGAGAGGGTGTTTCCACTAGTGGGAGAGTCTAGGACTAGAGGTCATGGTCTCAGAATTAAAGGATCTTCTTTTAGGAAGGCGATGAGGAGAAATTTATTTCGTCAGAGGGTGGTGAATGTGGAATTCTTTGCCACAGAAGGCTGTGGAGGCCAAGTCAGTGGATATTTTGAAGGCAGAGATTGATACGTTCTTGATTACTACGGGTGTCTGGGGTTATGGGGAGAAGGCAGGAGAATGGGGTTGAGAGGTAAAGTCATGATTGAATGACGGAGTCGACACGATGGGCCGAATGGCCTGATTTTCTTTCTACCGCTTATGAACTTGTGAAACCGAAGCACCTGGAGAAAACCCACGCAGTCACGGGGAGAACGTACAAACTGCGGGCAGACAGGCGCCCGTAGTCAGAATCGAACCCAAGTCTCTGGCGCTGTGTGAGGCATCAACTCTACCACCTTGCCGTCCTACAGAACGTTAGAGAAAGATGAGGAGTTCAAGAGGGTTAAGGCTAAGGCAGAAATCTGTAAAGTTACCAAAACACAACCAGGCATTTAGTGGGAGAAATGCTTGTTAAAACCAGGAATTATATTTGGGAGCCCCTGGTAGTATATACAGTTGTGAGCAACAAAGCTAAATGCACCTCGTTCACTGAATGTAATGGATTTGTGAGTAGCATTAAAAATACCATTGTAATTGTATACATGATCTGAAATGCCCAATAAACTCAAGAGTCTAAACTGCAGATGCTGGTTTACACTGAAGATAGACACAAAATGGTGGAGTAACTCAGCGGGACAGGCAGCATCTTTAGTTTAGTTTAGTTCAGAGATACAGCGTGGAAACAGGCCCTTCGGCCCACCGAGTCCGCACTGACCAGCGATCCCTGCGCTATCCTACTAATTTACGCATACACTAAGCCACTGTAAGAGTGAGGCCCAGCGCAAATTGGAGGAGCAGCACCTCATATTTCGCTTGGGTAGTTTACACCCCAGCGGTATGAACATTGACTTCTCTAACTTCAGATAGCCTTTGCTTTCTCTCTCCATCCCCTTCCCCTTCCCAGTTCTCCCACCAGTCTTACTGCCTCCGACTACATTCTATCTTATTCCCCCAACCCCCCCCCACTGACATCAGTCTGAAGAAGGGTCTCGACCTGTAATTTCGCCCATTCCTTCTGTCCAGAGATGCTGCCTCATCCGCTGAGTTACTCCAGCATTTTGTGTCTACCTTCGATTTAAACCAGCATCTGCAGTTCTTTCTTACAAACCTACAAACCTACACGTCTTTGGAGTGTGGGGGGAGACCGAAGATCTTGGAGAAAACCCACGCGGTCACGGGGAGAACGTGCAAACTCCGTACAGACAGCACCTCTAGATAGAAGGAAGCGGTGATGTTCAGAGTTGAGAACCTTCTGAAGAAACGTCACCCATTCCTTCTATCCAGAGATGCTGCCTGCCCCGCTGAGTTACTCCAGTATTTTGTGTCTATCTAATAAAAAACAGGGACTGGTAATAAGAATGCAAGAGCCTAGTTCAGAGGCAATGCAGAAGAAATGGTGATATTCAACAGGTCAAAGGCTGCTCAGAGCTCAAGACCATAAGCGAGAGTACAGCGGAGATTTACTAGAATGTTGCCTGGGTTTCAGCAACTAAGTTACAGAGAAAGGTTGAACAAGTTAGGTCTTTATTCTTTGGAGCGCAGAAGGTTAAGGGGGGACTTGATAGAGGTCTTTAAAATGATGAGAGGGATAGACAGAGTTGACGTGGATAAGCTTTTCCCACTGAGAGTAGGGAAGATTCAAACAAGAGGACATGACTTGAGAATTAAGGGACAGAAGTTTAGGGGTAACATGAGGGGGAACTTCTTTACTCAGAGAGTGGTAGCTGTGTGGAATGAGCTTCCAGTGGAGGTGGTGGAGGCAGGTTCGATTTTATCATTTAAAAATAAATTGGATAGTTATATGGACGGGAAAGGAATGGAGGGTTATGGTCTGAGTGCAGGTAGATGGGACTAGGGGAGAATAAGTGTTCAGCACGGACTAGAAGGGCCGAGATGGCCTGTTTCCGTGCTGTAATTGTTATATGGTTAATATGGTTATAAGGAACAGTGATGCAACTTTGACCAGAGCTGAAAGAGAAACATAAGCAGTTAAATCATATCGCCACAGACATTAACAATAAAAAGAGTTGTGATATTTCAAGGAGACTTTTGCGAAGGAAAATCTCCAGAGATATTTGACAATGATTCTGCTGTCACATGGCCTTTATAACATAGTGCTCTGCCTTAAGTAAACTTCATTCAACTGCTAAACATAAATAAGAAATGTGCGACCCGCAATTGGCTGCCGCAGAGGACAATCACTTAGAACAGATTACATTCCAAGCAGGTCAAGGCAACTTTCAAAGCTCAACTCTCAGATGCCAGTTTAACGTGACGCATGTGCGGTATTATAAGTCAGTAGCACAACTTGTTCTAAAATATATCATGTGATTTTGGCCATCTAAAGAACAAGCTTTTGACTGAAGTCCGCTCAACTTGCGGTAGAATCCTGCATCCAAGTACTTGACTTTTTGGCATTGGACAACTGGCTTTTTATGACTTGCACATATTTTTTACAAGATTTTCAAGAAGGAACTGCAGATGCTGGAAAATCGAAGGTACACAAAAATGCTGGAGAAATTCAGCGGGTGCAGCAGCATCTATGGAGCGAAGGAAATAAACAATGTTTCGGGCCAAAATCGGCCCGAAACGTTGCTTATTTCCTTCGGGTTTCCTTCGGGTTTCGGCCCGAAACGTTGCTTATTTCCTTCGCTCCATAGATGCTGCTGCACCCGCTGAGTTTCTCCAGCTTTTTTACAAGATTGTTGGGTCTGCCTGAATCAATCATGCAAAATGTAAATTTATCATAACCTACAGAGTTTTCTTTCGCAAAGGTTGAACAAGTTAACATCTTGGAGAGGATGTTTCGACCAGTGGCAGAGTCGAGGAACGAGAGGCCATAGACATAGCCTCAGAATAAAAGGATGTACCTTTGGCAAGGAGATGAGGAGGAATTTCTTTGGTCGGAGGGTAGAGAATCTGTGGAATTCATGGCCACAGATGGCTGTGGAGGTCAAGTCAATGGATATTTTAAGGCCGAGATAGATAGATACTTGATTAGTGCAGGTGTCAGGGGTTATGGGGAGAAGGCAGGAGAATGGGGTTGTGAGGGAAAGATAAGGTAGACAAAAAAGCTGGAGAAACTCAGCGGGTGAGGCAGCATGTATGGAGCGAAGGAATGGATGACGTTTCGGGTCGAGACCCTTCTTCAGACTGATGAGTAAGATAGATCAGCTATGATTGAATGGAGGAGCAGACATGATGGGCCGAATGGCCAAAGTCTGCTCCTGCAGCTTGTGAACCTATGAACGTACCGTATAAACTCATACGATATAAAATGGAGTTTTGAACCATCTGGAATACCTGGAACAGAGTAGTCCCTCCTCATTTCTCATTATTTTCGGACAACATAATCAGTCTTTGATAAATATACACCGCAAAATATGTTAATCTACGGAAGAAATGGAAATTTTAATTAACGGGTCTTTGTGGAGGATAAAGTGGAAAAGCTTGTTTCCATTAAATAATGCGTCTACAAGTATTTTATTTGTTGGTTCAGAAATAAGAGCTCTGTGTCTCACCTTTTATGTAGGGAATGGGAAAGCCGGCCCACCGTCTGCTAAATACAAAACATTTGAAATGTTGGCATTGAGCCTCGAGGTTATAAAACATACCATTAAATAAATGTTTGAATAGCGAAGCGAAAATTAGATGGAGTGGGAAGGCAGAATTTAGCATGACAATATATTAATAATTTTACACAAAGCACTTAACTGTTCGTTAAAAAAAAACTGAAGCAAAAGTCTCCACTTTTCATTCAAACATTGAGAATTTCAAAAAAAGTCCCTATTTTTATGAGCTTAGCTTTGACCTTTTAGTTTTGTTTTGAGGGAAAAGGTTGTTAGTATTTCATATCATGTGTGCAAAACGTACTTATTTTTTATAGTATTCACAACTCCATTACATTCAGTGAACGAGATGCTTTTAGTTTTGCTGCTCAGATCTGTATCTGGGGCTTTCCAAATACCTTCGCTGTTTTTAACGAGCATTTATCCCACCAGATATTCTCAACTTTTAGAGTCAAATAAATTCCTCTTTAGTGCCGTGCAGAATGTAAACTTAAACTGCACTCTGTACCATAACTGGACGGCATGGTGGCGCTACTGCCTTACAGTGCCAAAGACCTGGGTTCGATCCTGACTACGGGCGCTGTCTGTATGGAGTTTGTACGTTCTCCCCGTGACCTGAGTGGATTTGCTCCGAGATCTTCGGTTTCCTCCCACACTCCAAAGCCGTACAGGTTTGTAGGTTAATTGGCTTGGTGTAAATGTAAAAATTGCCACCTGTGTGCGTAGGGTAGTGCTAGTGTGCGGGGATCGCTGATCGGCACGGACTCGGTGGGCCGAAGGTCCTGTTTCCGCGCTGAATCTCTAAACTAAACCCAAGCTAATCAAGAATCTATCTATCTCTGCCTTCGAAATATCCCTTGACTGGGGCTTTTCACAGCCAGAAAAGCAAAGGTTTCACTTGAAACTGTGAGCCATTGAGCAGAATTAGATCAAATCAGAACATCACATAATACTGGCCCTTCATCTTCTGGCAAACTTTGGAATTAACGTGAACTTTATTAGTATCAAAACCCATTTCCTACTCAGATGTCTGTAGTTAATTCCATCATAAGCCACGCTAAATGTATCTAGTTCAAAGCACCTTAGTTAGACACCAGAATTTAAAAGTTCCTTCAAATTGCTTCATTCTACATCAGATATTAACGACTGAAATGAGTTTGCAAACAATCCTGACACCAAGTTCCTTTAAATTTATTTGACTTGTATAGTTTTCTCTTTCTCACCCCCATGCATTCATATGCTATCCTGCGATTTTAGTTTTAGAACCTGCTATATCTTCACCTGCTTTTACTTGGCATCTACTACCCTAAGGATCTCCTTGCAACTGCTAGCAACTTTTTCCCTTTAAATGGCTGTATAAATATATATATATATATATATATATATATATATATATATATATATATATATGCTCTAGCTCATATGCCCTCTTCGAGAGAAGAAAAATACCTGTTATATATTACTCCATCAACGCATAAAAGGGAATCGATTACTTTATCTATAAATACCTCCTTTATTGGTTGATAACTCTGGAGGAACCAGGTGAAAACTCCACTCTAATATCTTCTGAAAGATATGTTCAGTGTCCATGGTTCTGTACTTAATCAAAAAAAAAAAGAAATAGCCAACATATAAGATAACTACTACTGTCACTGGAAACCATTTCACTTTTCAAAGTCATTTATTCTATTTACTTTCAAAGTCTAGGTTAAAGCAATGTTAGGAAATTTCAAGCCAGCATTTTACAGCTACCATCAGAAAAATTAAGTTGGTATGCATTGTAGAACATTGTTGCGTACCATTATGTACCAATGCACACGTTGGGTTATCAAAGGCATTTATTAGTTAGTTAGAGGGGCAAAGAATGTAGGCTTCCTGCTGGTATAATTCACTATAGACTACATCCTCAATCAACAATGAAAATGTTTTTTGATCCACCTGTCTTTTTTTCCCCTCAGTCTCTCCACTGTAAAGACTGGGCGTTTTTTTGTGGTACTTTTTGCATCTTGTTATTTACAACAGTGATTTGTTAATCAGACTTTTTGCACATCGAGAATCATGAATGATCTGTCATGACTACATTTGTGAATTAACTGCGAGAAGTTATCTTTACCTGGTCACTGGGCTGAATTCTGCTCTCAATTAAGGCGGATAAAATGATCTACTCCGCCCACGTTCCATTCAGTTTCTACAGACCCCAGTATTCCTCGTGTTACTCTGTATCATTTTGTTAAAATGCTGTGCATTCACTTCATCGGTCAAATTATAAAAAGCAAAACAAAAAAAGTGCTACATCGTTTCATAATAATCTTCCCGGGAATTTTTGGTCAGTTCACTAATTTATGCATCGGCTCGACAACCTCCTTGTTCACTTGCCCGCTGATCGCAATTAAGCACTTCAGATCAACAATCATGTACTTCCAGTTTGTCTTTCGTTAAACAACAGTTGGACAAGCACCAAAGCCTGGAAGGCTTATGTTTTACACATGTGTTGTCTGATCGAGTTCGCACTATTGTTTGAGATGAAGATCCGTTTTTATGGGGTTTTTTTTGCCTTGCTTCTTTTAAAATGTCAAAAGTTGAGCACAAGATGAAAGTACAGTTCAGTTGGCGAAGCCGTCTCACCACAATGTGCCGTCTCCGTAGATGTTGCGCGGGACAGACATGAGCTTCTCGTCGCAAGTCACCTTTGCGTCGTGTAAGGTGCTGTACCAGACCATCCCCGTGGGTCTGGTCTCTTCCATTCGACAGATGAAGTAGAGAACTGAGTCCATCTGGCTCTGAATATAGGCACTGCGTAGCAATGATGCACAGCGGTCACTTATGCTGTCCAGCCGTTTTAGAATCAAGTGCGCTTTTCTGTGGTAGGAAATGAAAGAAGAAGGAAAAGACAGATATGATTACAATATTCTGTCATCATAATCATACTTTATTAGCCAAGTATTTTTTGCCACATACGAGGAATTTGATTTGCCGTACAGTCATACCAATAAAAAGCAACATAAAAAACAAAATGAATTTTAACATAAACATCCACCACAGTGACTCCTCCACATTCCTCACTGTGATGGAAGGCGAAAAAAAAAGTTAAATCTCTTCCCTTCTTTGTTCTCCCGCGGTCGGGGGCCGCGAGCCTTCTGCGTCGTTTGGAGCTCCCAACACCAGTCTCTACCCGAGACTGCGAGATTGTTTTGCAATAGGGAATTGAGCTCAATATTTTCACTTCCATATTTCATGATTAGCTCTCAACACAAAATACGGGCGGGCACGGTGGCTGCCTAACCGTGCCAAAGACCCGGCTTGGATTAATCCCCACTGAGGGTGCTGTCTGTACAGAGTTTGTACGTGTCTCCTCGTGACCTGCGTGGGCTTCTCCTCGTGAACTGCCCAGTCCATCATCGGCTCTGACCTCCCCACCATCGAGGGGATCTAACACAGTCGCTGCCTCAAAAAGGCTGGCAGCATCGTCAAGGACCCACACCATCCTGGCCACACACTCATCTCCCCACTACCTTCAGGTAGAAGGTACAGGAGCCTGAAGACTGCAATGTCCAGGTTCAGGAATAGCTGCTTCCCCACAGCCATCAGGCTATTAAACTCGGCTCGGACAAAACTCTGAACATTAATAGCCCATTATCTGTTTATTTGCACTTTATCAGTTTATTTATTCATGTGTGTATATACTTATATAATGGTATATGGACACACTGATCTGTTCTATATTCATGCCTACTATGTTCTGTTGTGCTGAAGCAAAGCAAGAATTTCATTGTCCTATCTAGGACACATGAC
Organism: Amblyraja radiata; assembly: GCF_010909765.2. Lineage (NCBI taxonomy): Eukaryota > Metazoa > Chordata > Chondrichthyes > Rajiformes > Rajidae > Amblyraja > Amblyraja radiata. Next base: position 5,194,075 of record NC_045987.1, on the reverse strand, counting down.
AATAAACTCTCTCTTGAATCTCTTGAATCTTTTCCCTGGGTGTTCTGGTTTACTCCCACAATCCAAAGACATGTTAAGGTTTGTAGACTAATTGGCTTCAGTAAAGATTGGAAATTGTCCCTAGTGTGTAGGATAGTGTGTAGGATAGAGTGGATGTGAAGAGGATGTTTCCACTAGTGAGCGAGTCTAGGACTAGAGGTCATAGCCTCAGAATTAATGGGCGTTCTTTTAGGAAGGAGATGAGGAGGAATTTCTCTAGTTAGAGGGTGGTGAATCTGTGGAATTATTCGCCACAGAAGGCTGTGGAAGCCAAGTCGTGGATATTTTGAAGGCAGAGATAGATAGAATCTTAATTAGTAAGTGTGTCAGAGGTTGTGGGGAGAAGGCAGGAGAATGGGGTTAGGAGGGAGAGATAGATCAGCCATGATTGAATGGCGGCGTAGACGTGATAGGTCAAATGGCCTACTTCTACTCCTATCACATGGTTTTATGACCTCACCCCACAAGCGCACGTACACACACACGCGCAACTTTCACCAGCGGTTTGCATTCCCCAATCGAGAAGACGTCTGCCCTGTGATTTTCACTAAACTCGGTCTTGAACTGGTTACAGAGCGAGTGGCTGCAGCCAAGTGTTACTGCAACTCCTACCTCCCTGGGTGAAGCCTTTCTCTGGAACGGAGACAGTGGCAGATAGGGAACCCAGTGCCCTACTGTGTGTCTCGTATTGATCAGTTGCCAGCTTTCCATTACTTACAAAACAAAACTGAGTAAGAACTAGCTGGGGGCAGTGGGAAGAAATTCTGTAGTGTTTCCCAAATCTGCTTTGGAACTCAGACATACCCTTTCTGAGGTGTGACTGCCAAATAGTTCCTGCTGATATTACAGCTCCTTTGAAAGTTACCAAAAGTCAACCACTGCAAGGGAAAATTCAACATAAGGAAATTATTTGGTTTTCCTTAGTTACTTAAATATTGTGCATAAACATCTCACACTTCCAGCTCCTTGAAATACTTTTTATTTGTGCTACTGGTATATTGTTATGCAATTTTCACACAAAGGGTGGTGGGTGTATGGAACAAGCTGCCAGAGGAGATTGTTGAGGCAGGGACTATCCCAACGTTCAAAAGACAGTGAAGATAGGCATAAAAAGCTGGAGTAACTCAGCGGGACAGGCAGCATCTCTGGAGAGAAGGAATGGGTGACGTTTCAGGTCGAGACCTTTCTTCAAGAAACAGCTGCAGGTACATGGATAGGACAGGTTTGGAGGGATACCAAACGCAGGCAAGTGGGACTAGTGTAGCTGGGACATGTTGGCCGGTGTGGGCAAGTTGGGCCAATGGGCCTGTTTACACACTGAATGACTCAATAACTCTCATTGTTTTCCTTAGCCTTGAATTCACCTTAATTTTTTAGAACTTAAGTAACATTTGGTACCATTAATAACAGATGCATTTGACAAAATCTAAGGTGTAACAATTAATTTATTTTCCATGTGTTATAATCAAATGAACCCTTGGCATCAAAGAGCTTTTATTTTTATTTATCAAGGAAAGAGAACTGTTTCACCCAGAGAGCTGAGAATTTGTGGATTTGGCCTCCACTGCCCTCTGTGGCAGAGAATTTCATCTCAGTTTTAAATGGCCTCCCCTTTATTCTAAGACTGTGGCCCCTGGTTCTGGACTCCCCCAACATTGGGAACATTTTTCCTGCATCTAACTTGTCCAGTCCTTCTATAATTTTACATGTTTCTATAAGATACCCTCTCATCCTTCTAAATTCCAGTGAATACAAGCCCACTCTTTCCAATCTTTCCTCTTATGACAGTCCCGCCGTCCCGGGGATTACCCTCGTGAACCTACGCTGCACTGCCTCAATAGCAAGGATGTCCTTCCTCAAATTAGGAGACCAAAACTGCACGCAATACTCCAGATGTGGTCTCACCAGGGCCCTGCAAAATTGCATCAGTCCACCAAAAACTATTTCTCACCAAATGCATTTTTGTTCAGTTCCTCAGTCTCCCTAGATCCTCTGTCCTCTAGAACATCTGGGAGATTATTTGTATCTTCCTTAGTGAAGACAGAATCAAAGTACCCGTTCAACTCCACCGCCATTTTCTTGTTCCCCATAATAATTTCACCTGTTTCTGCCTTCCAGGGACCATCATTACTAATATTTTTCTCTTAACATACCTAAAGAAGCTTTTACTATCCTTCTTTATATTCTTGGCCAGCTTACTCTCGTACTTCATCTTTTCACCCAGTATCGCCCTTTTTGTAACTCAGAAGGCTCTCGATCCAAAACATCACCCATTCCTTCTATCCAGAGATACTGCCTGTCCCGCTGAGTTATTCAAGCATTTTGTGCCTGTCTTCTGTAAATTCATGCTCAAACAAGTACACACTTAAAGACAGTGTGGTTGTTGTAAAGACAGTATTTTTGAACCAATTGTAATATTTTTAGCAAAGTATCAAGCAATTTTCATCACAATTTCGGTCTGCAGGCAACAACATTTCGTTCAGACTGAAAGGTCTGAATGACAAATAAAGGGTCTAAGTCTAAGTCGAAGGATCTAACAACAAACCTGAGAAACAAAATAAGATTGTGTGAATAAATCTTCGCAGTCACCATTTGACAGCCAACGAGTTAATTATGTCAGAATTATTGGGCCAATTCACGGTAATTAATTGCATCCAGCATTTCAGGGTCAGTAGTCAGAGGCTCGAGAAGGAAATAACATTGGTTCTCTCAAAGAATCTCAACGACATTTTATAGCATGACTCAACAAGAACTCACAAAAGATGACAAGCAGTTGTTTATTACAAGTGAAAGCAAGCTACCGGTGATGATATAACACAACATGGGGCCAGAAAGAACTCTGCGAGAAGTTACAGCAACTATAGGTATGAGCTATTCGGGGAAGTTCGGTTTTTGTTTAGTTTAGTTCAGAGATACACCGCGGAAACAGGCCCTTCGACCCACCGAGTCCATGCCGGCCAGAGATTCCTGCACTCTAACACTACCCTACACACACTAGGGACAATTTTTACATTTACACCAAGCTAATTAACCTACAAACCTGCACGTCTTTGGAGTGTGGGGGGAAACCGAAAATCTCATAGAAAACTCACACTATCCTGCGCACTAGGGGACAATTTACAGTTTTTACCAAAGCCAATTAACCTAAAAAACCTGTAGGCCTGTGGAGTGTGGGTGGAAACTGGTGCACCCGGGAAAAACCCACGCAGGTCACCGGGAGAACGTACAAACCCCGTACAGGCAGCACCCGTAGTCAGGATCGAACCCGGGTCTCTGGCGCTGCAAGGCAGTAACTCTACCGCTGCGCCACCGTGCCGGCGTATGAACAAACTTGGATTGTTTTCTCTGAAACATTGGAGGCAGAGGGGCGACCTGATGGAAATATATAAAATTATAGCGTTGATAAGGTAGACAGTGAGAAGCCTTATCTGGGGGTGGCAACATCAAATACTAAAGGACATAGCTTTAAGGTGAGAGAGGCAAAGTTTAAAAGAGAAGTGCTGGGAAAGTTTTTTAATGCAGAGGATGGTGGGTGCCTTGAACAAGCTGCCGGGGGTGGTTGCAGATACAATAGTGGCATTTAAGATACTTTTGGATAGGTATATAGATATGCAGGGATAGGAGGGAAATGGATCGCGTGTAGGCAGGAGAGATTAGCTTAACTTGAGATCAAAGGTCGGCATGGACATTGTGGGCCAAGAAAATGTAGGAACATTTTCCTGATGTTGGGGGACCCTGGAACCAGGGGTCACACAGTTTAGGAATAAGGGGTCGGCCATTTAGGACTGAGATGAGGAAAAACTTTTTCACCCAGAGAGTTGTGAATCTGTGGAATTCCTTGCCATAGAAGGCAGTGGGTGCCAATTCAATGGATGTTTTCAAGTTAGATTTAGCTCTTCGGGCTAAAGGAATCAAGGGATATGGGGAGACAGCAGGAACGGGGCACTGATTTTTGATGATCAGCCATGATCATATTGGATGGCAGTTCTGGCTCGAAGGGCCGAATGGCCTACTCCTGCACCTATTTTTCTATGTTTCTATGTTTGTTTGATAGGCCTGCTCCTGTGCTGTTCAAGGGATGTGATGCTGAGGCTTTGTGAGGCACTGGTCAGACCGTACTTGGAGTATTGTGAGCAGTTTTTAACTCCATATCTGAGGAGGGATGCACTAGATGTGGAGAGGGTCGGGTCCGCAGGAGGTTTACGAGAATGACCCTGGGGTTGATTGGGTTAATGTGCAGGAGTCATTTGACGGCCCTGGGCCTGCACTCACTGGAGTTTAGAAGGATGAGGGGAGGGGTCGATCGACCTCCCTGAAACGTACCGAATGTTGAGAAAGACTTGATAGAGTGGATGAGGAGAGGATGTTACCACTAGTGGGAGAGGAACTGGGGTCGACACAGGAGCTGTGAAGTAAGAGGGGCAGAAAAGGTCTTTGGAAAGCCTTGGAAAGCAACCAAGGCTGTGCTGGACAGCATGGCTCCAGCGTGCTAGTAAAACCTGGCGTGGGTACAGGCAAATCTCCAGGTAGGACGCCGTTTAAAGCATTTTCAAGGCAACTACTCTTGGCCGTCCTTGTAGATTTTTGTCTCATTTTGCTTTTGTTTCCCGTTGGTTTTATTGCCTTTTATATGCCAAGAAATATGCATTTCCCTGGCAAAACACTGGCATGGCCTCACTGCTTGTTCTTAGTCATCCACAGATGATGGTCCATGGACAACAATTACTAACGTCCCTCTCCGCAAGCCAGCGATGTTTAACCCATTGGCCAACCTGTGATAAGACACAATATGCTGGAGTAACTCAGCGGGACAGAATAGAAGGAATGGGTCGAGATCCTTCTTCAGACTGAAGGAGGTAAAAAGTAAAGCAAGTGAAGTCCGATCGAAGATAGTTCGAGGGTCACCAATAAGGTAGATAGTAGTTCAGGTCTACTCTCTAGTTGAGGTCATAAGGTCATAAGTGATAGGAGCAGAATTAGGCCATTCGGCCCATCAAGTCTACTCCACCATTCAATCATGGCTGATCTATCTCTCCCTCCTAACCCCATTCTTCTGCCATCTCCCCATAACCACTTGCACCCATACAGGAGAACATTAGCCATCTGTTCAGACTGAAGAAGGGTCTTCACCCGAAATGCATCAAACCCAGGTCTCCGGCGCTGTAAGGCAGCAACTGTACCTCCATGCCACCCCGCTGCCCTGTGTAGGAAGGAACTGCAGATGCTGGTTTATACCGAAGATAGACACAAACTGCTGGAGTACTTCAACGGGACAGGCGGCATCTCTGGAGAGAAGGAATGGATGACATTTCGGGTCGAAGTCTGAAGAAGGGTCTTGACCTGAAACGTCACCCCATCAGTTCAGCTCAATTCAGTTTGGTTTATTGTCACATATACAGAGGTACAGTGGAAAGCTTGTGTTTCCGTCTATCCAGTGATGCTGCCTGTCCAGCTTCTTCCTGCACATTTCGACCTAGCTGTGATAACGTGATTCCTTAGTTTTGACTTGATGGGCCGAATGGCCTTACTCTGCTCCTAAAACTTATTAAGTTATGAAGGAAACCAGGTTAGCTTGCTGGTAATATGATGGGTGCCTCAGAACCTGAAGCTGTCCACCATCTCTACAGCAGCTTAGTCGATCAGGAGAGGTTTGTGTTCACCCCCCTCTTCCCTTAACCTTTATGCCTTAAGATGGTGCCCAAGCCAGGCGACTATTTGCGCGCGGGCCACAGAAGCAGTTCTACAGTCACACAGTACAATCGCTCCTCGCTCTTAAAGGGCCTGTCCCACTTTCACGACCTGATTCACGACCTCTGCCGAGTTTGCCCTTGACTCATAGTCGCAGCATGGTCGTCACGAGGTCGTAGGTAGGTCGTAGGTAGGTCGTGATGCTAGTCGTAGGTACTCGTGGCATCAAGTAGGTCGGGGCGTTTTTCTAGCCTGATGAAAAATGTCCACGAGTAAAAAAGGTTGTGAATTAGGTCGTGAAAGTGGGACAGGCCCTTAAACCTCTACTCCTCCAGCAACACTCCTTACTTTCTAGACACTGTAAATGACTCGATTGTATTCGCGTATTGTCTTTCCGCTGACTGGATCGTACGCAACAAAAAGCTCTTCACTGGACTTGTACACGTGACAATTAAACTAAACTGAGAACTGAACTTTTTTGAACATTATTCCCTCACTTTCTACATCCAGAGAGCAATTAGAAAACATTGACATCATACATTTAATAGCCTCATTAGCAACATCACTAAGTATTGCAGCGACAGAAACCAAGGATCTCAACTGGTGACAGTTTCACAATGTGAATCGCTACCTTTTGACATTATCTTTACTTCTCTGCTTTTTTTTAATCCACCATTCTTGCAAACCCCCTTATCAAATCTCTTGTGAGATTCTAGCTGAGCGATACGCAAAACATTCCCCCCATTCACCGGGCCTGTTACGGGCTCAAAAGACTTTGATAACGATTTGTGTTTAAGTCTCAACTACTTTTCAAAGGCTGAGTTGGTCTGAATTGGAGCCTTTGTTCGGTTTTAAAGCATTTGCATTCTTACCTTTATAATACTCTCTCGAATCTTTTACCACCAGTGCCAAGCTGGCAGGTTGTTAAATCTGAATAGCAGTTTTCTGACTTCTACCATTTTAGATCTGAATAATATTTACAGCATGACAATCATTTCGTGCAAACCCTATAATTAAAGTGCTTGCTGGAAATAGAGCCTCGCCAACCCTAATTCTTCGCCATGAATATTCCATTAACCTGGCTCGGGCTCCTTGTGAATATTCAAGTAATCAATCGTCTGTTGAAATTAATTTCCTTTAATCAACGTTCACTGCAAGCCAGCACGCGCGATGTCATTGAAACCTACCGCGGCGATTCACATATGAGAACGGTCTGGGCGCTTTGTCTGGTAATTTGCGCTAAGTGTTTTCTTATGTGGCTGAGGTACAGCAAACGCACTTTCCCTCCCGCACGCCCACCCCCCTTTGCTCTCTCTGTTCCCTGTGTGTTCTTTGGCAAGGCTCTCCTCCCCCGCTAATGAATCACGCCGCTGATGTGATTGACGACAATCACTCTTTAGGTAATGGGATCTCTGCTGGAGGCAGCGTAGGATTATAGACGGCTGTGGGGAATTCATACCAATCGCCCCAAAGCATTTCGATTGCGCATACTTCAAATTGTGGACATGTCAGGTTTAATACCACTGCCTTTTAAATAAAACAGTACCATAGATCCATCGTTCAAGAAGGAACTGCAGATGCTGGAAAACCGAAGGCAGACAAAACTGCTGGAGAAACAGTCTGAAGAAGGGTTTTGGCCCGAAACGTTGCCTATTTTCTTCGCTCCATAGATGCTGCCGCACCTGCTGAGTTTCTCCAACAATTTTGTCTACCATAGATCCATAGTGTAGGAAGAAGCTGCAGACGCTGGTTTAAACCGAAGTTAGACTCAAAATGCTGGAGTAACTCAGCAGGACAGGCAGCGTCTCTGGAGAGAAGGAATGGGGGTCGAGCATTTGGGTCGAGACCCATCTTCAGATATTTTGACCTACCCGTGATAACGTAATTCCCTAGTTTAGTTTATTAATTAGTTTATTGTCACGTGTACCGAGGTACAGTGAAAAGCTTTTGTTGCGTGCTAACCAGTCAGCGGAAAGACAACACACGATTACAATCGAGCCATCCTCAGTGTACAGATACATGATAAGGGAATGTTTAAGAAAGAACTGCAGATGCTGGAAAAAATCAAAGGTAGACAAAAATGCTGGAGAAACTCAGCGGGTGAGGCAGCATCTATGGAGCGAAGGAATAGGTGGGCCGAAAGGCCTGTTTCCATACTGTATCTCTAAAGTCTAAAGGGCTTTGCTAATAATAACTGTCTCGTAAAAAACTAACTGGCAAAATCTGGTTTTGGAAGCGTGGAGAAGTTCAGAGATAATCTCATCTTTTATGCAGGTTTTGTCAAGCTTTAGCATGTAACTGAAATAACTATCAGCAGTTGTTCCCGATGGCAGAAGTCTCTTATTTCAAACCAAAGGCAACACAGCTTTAGCACTTTCAAACCAAAGGCAACACAGCTTTAGCACTTTCAAACCAAAGGCAACACAGCTTTAGCCCTTTCAAATCAAAGGCAATACAGCTTTAGCCCTTTCAAACCAAAGGCAACACAGCTTTAGCACTTTCAAGCCAAAGGCAACACAGCTTTAGCACTTTCAAGCCAAAACTCACTTTTGCATTTTCAAACTCCATTTTCAAACCACATTAAGGGCACTGACAGGTCAGTAAAACCACTCGCAGTTTAGTAGACATGTGTTCAGTGTTATACACAGCTCAGACTGAGAATTGCGACCTCTCGCTCCCCCAGCTTGCAGAGAACTGAGGCACCTCCACATTTCCGGGTTTTATAGTCCCTCCGGAAGCGGTGTGGCCTTCAGGAGAGAGAATCTCAACATTTTTTAAACACTAATAACTCTTTTATTTTTCATCGATGGGAAAAATCCTCTTGTCCTGCGCAGCGGAGGGGGACTCTGAGTAAGATGGCCAAAGATCACAGACGTAAGTGGCAGCGTTTTTTCTAAAATCAATATACAGTGCACCAGGAAGTGGTCAAGATGAGACTTTTAGTAATATAGATACTCACGCCTACATACACATACAGAACTGCTATATTTGATTATGTTCTGTTGTGCTGTTGGCAACATGTCGCCACGGACATCCTTTGAATCCTGGTCCCAGATGCTTGACTTCAGTTGATAGGATATTATTAGCTGACGCTCTCAATAAATAGCAAGGCCGGGTGTTTTTTGGTTATTAAACATGCAAGGACGAGTCTCATTGACCAGAAGCTGTTGTCAGTGCTCTGTTTTAGCAACTTATATTACTTTTCTAATTGTACTATCAGCAGTTTTGAACTTCAGAGGTTTTACAGCCAAAGCAGATAGTAATTTTGCTAACTGGAACTGATGATTTTCTCATGGTTAATCGTAAGGTTGAAACGGGTGCTTAAAATTAGAATTCAAAATGATTAAACCAAGGACTGGCACATTTTAGTTTAGTTTAGTTTAGTTTGGTTTAGTTTGGAGATACAGAGCGGGACAAGGCCCTTCGGCCCACCGAGTCCGCACCGACCAGCGATCCCCACACAAATTACACTCTCTTACACACACCAGGGACAATTTTACATTTATGCCAAGCCAATTAACCTACAAACCTGTACGTCTTTGGAGTGTGGGAGGAAACCGAAGATCTCACGCAGGTCAAATGGAGAATGTAGAAACTCCGTACAGACAGCACCCGCAGTCAGGATAGAACCCGGGTCTCAGGTGCTGCAAGGCAGTAGCTCTCTCGAATCTGCCAACATGCCGCCCTCAATGAATAATCGATAAATGAATTCACAAAACAAACCTGCTGTAAATGCCTGTTTCATGCTGGTAGTTTTGCATGTTGTATTTTTCATGGTGCCAGGGGCACATTTGTGCAGTTTTGTACAGAACTGCCAAGATTATCAAGGCAGGGTTCCAGAGACCGACAGATGGTGCATCTTTTAAACTCACAAGTTAAACAGAAAGAATAGTGAAGCATGACAGAATCACACATACTTATCCCTTGTTAATGGAGCACTTTAGTGTAATGCATTCATCACAATATTTAATTACAGAGTCGCTTACAATCACACTGAGAACTGACCGATTTGGGATTTTTGTGAATGGGTTGGACAACAGAGATTGTTTCTTGCCCTGTACCTCTGACACACAATCCTCTGAACAAAAGGAAATGTTTAGTATCTGTCTGAGAAGGAGAGACTTTGAAATACTGTGCAGGTGCAGAGAAGCTGCAAGGGTAAACAGATCAACTAAAACAATTGGTTTGTGTGATGGTCTGGGCTGCGTCCAGAATTCATTGCGAAACATAGAAAATGGGAGCAGGAGCAGGAGCAGGAGCAGGCCATTCGGCCCTTCGAGCCAGCACCATCATTCAATATGATCATGGCTGATCATTCACAATCAGTACCCCGTTCCAGCTTTCTTCCCACATCCCTTGATTCCGTTAGCCCTAAGAGCTATACTTAACTTTTAGAGAGATATATAGAGCAAATGAATGAAAGATACGCAAAAATGTAATGATGATAAACGAAACAGGCCATTGTTAGCTGTTTGTTAGATGAGATCAGACAATGAGACTCAACAAGACGACTTTGAAACAATTGAGTCAAGGGTAACGCAGCGAATTGTGGACGTGGCCCAGACCAGACCAGGCCCCATTTCACGTTGTCCACGGCAACCAAGATGCCCCATCTAAGCATCTAGTCCCATTTGCCTGCATATCCCTCTGGCTCAGATCTCTGAGATTTGGCTCGTATCCCTTGAAAACTTTCATATCCATGTACCTATCCAAGTGCCTTTTCAATGCTGTCCTAGAACCTGCCTCAACTACCTCCTCAGGTAGCTTGTTCTCTATACATCGCCCTCTGAGTGAAAAAGATGCCACTCGAGTTCCCATTACATCTCTCTTCTCTCACTTTAAAATTTCCTCTGGCTTTTGATTCCCCAACCCAGGGTGCAAGACTCTGTGCATTCACCCTGAGGAGATAAGCAATGAATGGAGGGATATAGATTACGTGCAGGCAGAAGAGATTAATTTAGTTTAGTTTAGTTTAGTTTAGTTTAGTTCAGAGATACAGCGCGGAAACAGGCCCTTCGGCCCACCGAGTCCGTGCCGTCCAGCGATCGCCGCACATTAACACTACCCTACACACACTAGGAATAATTTTACATTCATATCAAGCCAATTAACCTACAAACCTGTACGTCTTTGGAGTTTGGGAGGAAACTGAAGATCTCAGAGAAAATCCACACGGTCACCGGGAGAACGTACAAACTCCGTACAGACAGTACCCGTAGTTAGGATCCAACCTGTGTCTCTGGAGGTTCCCGGAGGTTTTTGTCAGTCTCCCTACCTGCTTCCACTACCTGCAACCTCTGGCAACCACCTGCAACCTCCGGGAACCGCACGGAAACCTTGGGTGGGCCGCAAAGTCTCCAGAGGTTTCCGTTCAGGTTTCCTAAGTGGGACAGGGGCATAACTCTACTGCGACACCACCGTGCCGCCCATAAGTTTAACTTACTCAAAGTTCAAATTTATTTGTCACAAAGTTCAAATGATAGCAGATACTCTTGCTATCATGTTTGGCATGGACATTTTGGGCTGAAGGGCCCGTTCCCGTGCTGTACCTTCTGAGTTCTATGTTCAAGTTCTTTTCAAATGCCTTTTACTCTTTTATTTCGGTCACTTCTTATGTGAGCAAAATGCATTTCTGGTCCCAATTCTTTCCTTCTTTTCCATCAGATACCATCTGATGTCACGGTGCAAATACACTGAAGATACAAATCCTCCAAGGACTCACCAGAGCTGTAATTCTTTATGTATGAACCTTGCAAGATAATGGGCTTGGCAGCCAATGCAAGACTGAGGACCATTAGCAATGAAACTGGTCCTGTCCTCTCTTGATCCAATGTCCTTTCCACAAAAGAACATTCAGATCTAACGAGGTTACAAAGAATTAGAAGGTCTGTTGACTTTGGCACCAAGTAAGATATGACTTCCACGAGATATGAATCTGGAACCCAAAAATGGGTTGCTGGGGTCCACGCAAGATACAAAATCATAAATTCAGAAGGAAAATGGTCAACTTGTCAACTGCAAATAATAAACCATAATCCAATCCCTTGTGGCAATGTTCCTGATCAGTCGGAAAATATTACGGATAAATAAGTATTACGTAATAATAATACCACGGACGAACAAAATTTGGCGGAATAATTGCTGCAATTATAATGAGACACAGGAACCTCACAGACGTGGAACCTCGTTAACACACGCCATTAATAATAATAATAATAATAATAATGGATGGGATTTATATAGCGCCTTTCTAATACTCAAGGCGCTTTACATCGCATTATTCATTCACTCCTCAGTCACACTCGGTGGTGGTAAGCTACTTCTGTAGCCACAGCTGCCCTGGGGCAGACTGATGGAAGCGTGGCTGCCAATCTGCGCCTACGGCCCCTCCGACTACCACCAATCACTCACACACATTCACACACAGGCAAAGGTGGGTGAAGTGTCTTGCCCCAGGACACAACGACAGTATGCACTTCAAGTGCGATTCGAACCGGCTACATTCCGGTTGCCAGCCGAACACTTAGCCCATTGTGCCATCTGTCGTTGTTTCCTTGCGCCATTGTTTCCCCCTTTCCGACCGAAGGCTCTGAACATGACCATTGCGGTCTAATGTAAACATTCCCAATTGGGCGGCACAGTGGTGCAGAGGTAGAGTCGCTGCCTTGCAGCACCAGAGACCAGGGTTCGATCCTGACAACGGGTGCTGCTTGCATGGAGTTTCTACGTTCTCCCCGTGACCACGTGTGTTTTATTCCGGGTTCTCCGGTTCCCTCCCACACTCCAAAGGCGAGCAGGTTTGCAGGCTAATTGGCTTCGGTAAAGTTGTGAATTGTTCCTGGTGTGTGTAGGATAGTGTTGGTGCGCGGGGGATCGCTGGTCGGCACGGACTCGGTGGGTCGAAGTTTAGTATCTCTGGAACTCTATAATTCTGTATCTCCAAATCAAAAAACTAAAACTCTGTGTTGGTAATCTTGGCAAAATAATGAATCTTGTAAAACTATATGATAAAGTTGTTTGTTCAGCATTAAAATATTGTAGAATATTGATTCACAATATGATAATTCTGCATATTCTGGTCCTTTGACATTTCCCATTTGGAATGGCTTCAATATTTATTTCATGAAGTGTGGATGGATGATGTTTACATTTCAATGTATTGTCAAATATTTCACCTTGTTGGTCTATCAGGCTGCAGAAAAAAATTCAAAATATTTGTTTTGATGAGTGCTGAGCCTTGTTTTATTAACCTTTATTCTGTTTTGCTCGAGATTCCAGCTTCTTACGTCTTCCAAGTTCTTTGATGCTTTTGATTCCAAGGAAACAATGTTTTTTATTCCACATCAACATTGATGGGGCATATGAAGCCACAAGGAACTGCGGATGCTGGTTTACAAAGAAAGGCACAACGTGCTTGCATAACTCAGCAGATTAGGCTGCGTCTCTGCACAACATAGATAGGTGATGTTTCAGGTTGAGATCCTTCTTCAGACTGATTTTAGTCTGGAAGAAAGCTGGATGAGCCCCACCTTAGATCTCATAAGGAATAGAATAAGGCCATTCGGCCCATCAAATCTACTCCGCCATTCAATCGTGGCCGATCTATCTCGCCCTCCTAACCCCATTCTCCTGCCTTCTCCCCATAACCCCTGACACCCGTACTAATCAAGAATCTCTGCTTTAAAAATATCCACTGACCTGGCCTCCACAGCCTTCTGTGGCAAATAATTCCAGAGATTCACCAGCCTCTGGCTAAATAAACAAAGCTGGAAGGGAAGTGGTTACTTTTCCAACTTTCTCCCCATGACTACAATCAGTCTGAAGAAGGGCCCTGACTTGAAACCGTGCCTAAACATGTTCTCCAGAGATGCTGTCTAACACATTGAGTTACTTCAGCACCTTGTGCATTTTTATGATGGAGCAAATGATGTTGTAGTGGAAGCTGATTACCGGCAAATATGCGAGAGAGGGAAAAGGGAAGGTTAAAGAAAGAAGACAATTACATTTTCGCAAACAATTTACAACATGATGGGATTAACACATCTGTAATTGATCATTTTCATCACCAGAGGAGTTAATTAGCATTGATGAATGCAAATCAAAAGGTTAAATGGAAAGTTGCACTTGTACTCATTGGCCTTGAGTGGTTTAAGATGGGATCTATTGCATTAATACAATAACCATTAAACCAGATGCTTTTCAATGATATGGCAGATGATGAGGTATCATTAATGGATAACACAACCCAAAGAGCTTAGCAAGTCATAATAACTGTGTTCTGGGGCTTCCTGTCAAGTTTAAATCTGATTAAAATTTGACCTGACAACATTTCTTTTTGCTGGATCGGATAAAATAGCCTATTAATTAGTCACTTCCATGGCCTCGCGCTTCATGTGTAAAGAACATGGCTGTTCAATATCAGCTGAGTTATAGACTATTAAAATAAGAGTAAAGCTCCAATAATCTAGCGTCAGATTGTTTGGAAATCATGAGAGTTCAGCAACATTAGTCCAGAATGTGAGTGGTGTGTATGAGTACCACTCGTGAGTACCAGAGAGTATGTGAGGAGGGTGAGTAGGGAAGGGGTTAGAATGCGTAGGAAGGAACTGCGGTTGCTGCTATTCGCCGAAGACAGGCACAAAATGCTGGAGTAACTCAGCGGGTCAGGAAGCATCTCTGGAGAAAAACGAATCGAGACACGAAACGTCACCTGTTCCTTTTCTCTGGAGATGCTGCCTGACCGGCTGAGTTACTCCAGCCTTTTGTGTCTAATCTTATGGGTTAGAGTGGGGCTGGGGTTGGGTTTCTGAACATGGTCGGAACCAAGACTAGGGTCTGGAGCACCAGGGCACAGGGAGGTGGGTAGGTTTGGAGTCCGAATCTGTAGTACATAGAAAATAGGTGAAGGAGTAGGCCATATGATCATGGCTGATCATCCAAAATCAGTACCCCGTTCCTGCTTTTTCCCCATATCCCTTGATTCCCTTAGCCCTTAAGAGCTAAATCTAACTCTCTCTTGAAAACCTCCAGTGAATTGGCCTCCACTGCCTTCTGTGGCAGAGAATTCCACAGATTCACAACTCTCTGGGTGAAAACGTTTTCCCTCACCTCAGGCCTAAATGACCTACCCCTTATTCTTAAACTGAAGCAATAACAAATAGTCGAGGAAAACTATTAATCCAGCACTAAAAAAAGTTGATGAGGAATGCAGGAGTGAGTCCAGAAGTAGGAAAAACTTAGGCCTTGTGGAAATTAAACCTGGGAATCTGAATTTCGCATCAAATCAGGTGGCGCAGCGGTAGAGTCTTACAGCACCAGATACCCAGATTCGATCCCGACTACGGGTGCTGTCTGTACTGAGTTTGTACATCCTCCCCGTGACCGCGCGGGTTTTCTCCGAGATCTTCGGTTTCCTCCCACACTCCAAAGACGTACAGGTTTGTAGGTTAATTGGCTTGGCATAAATGTTAAATTGTCCCAAGTGTGCACAGTACGGTGTCCATGTGCAGGGACCACTGGTCGGTGCAGACTCAGAGGGCCGAAGGGCCTGTTTCAGCGCTGTATCTCTAACAAAATCAAAGCATAAGTGCACTTGGAGCTGACATTAAATGACTATTCTGTTGCATTTCCAGTCATTCTGTCACATTATACCATCCAGTTAAACATAGCTTAGCACAGGAGATGAACAGAACATACAGAGCAAGTCAAGACAAATAAACCAGAATGTTTATTTTAGAGATACAACATGGAAACAGGCCCTTCGGCCCACAGAGTCCACGCCGACCATCGATCACCCATTTACACTATATCCCACTTTCACTATATCCACTCCTTGCACACTCGGGGTGATTTTACAGATGCCATTTAACCTTCAAACCCGCGTGCCTTTGTGATGTGGGAGAAAACCGGAGAACTGGGTGGAGAGCCCATACAGTCTTAATATAAAGGGGAGGTCATTTAAGACTGAGGTGAGAAAAGACGTTTTCACCCAGAGAGTTGTGAATTTATGGAATTCCCTGCCACAGAGGGCAGTGGAGACCAAGTCACTGGATGGATTTAAGAGAGAGTTAGGTAGAGCTCTAGGGGCTAGTGGAGTCAAGGGATATAGGGAGAAGGCAGGCACGGGTTATTGATAGGGGACGATCAGCCATGATCATAATGAATGGCGGTGCTGGCTCGAAGAGCTGAATGGCCTCCTCCTGCACCTATTTTCTATGTTTCTAAGTCACAGGGAGAATATGCAAACTCCACACAGACAGCGCCCGAGGTCAGGATTGTACCGGGTCCCTGGCTCCGTGAGGCAGCCGCTCTATCAGCTACGTCACCGTGCTGGGGCCTTTGGGTAACCTGAAGGATGTTATCTGAAAGGGTCGACTGGAAAAAAAAAGCAGTGGATTCGTCTTGTGAAGCAAAGTTCTGCAGCACACGGAGTGGATTTAGAATAGAAAGTGGAAATATTACTGAGGTGGAACCAGGCATCATTAGTGATGACAGGATATGATCAGCGAGTGTTTTGCTTCAATGTATGATGCTCGAACACTGGACTGGTAATTAGCTTGAGTAATACTGATGATACCATATGTGACCTTATCTTTCGTGACAACCTTCTGTGGAAATAATGCAATAAATCCTGTTTGCAGGAGCAACCTGCCATTATTATAGTAATTGGCGGTGAGGTTGCAGTGTGGCAGCCAAAACATGTAGTTGCAATCGGACAGCCAGTGTCGAGAGTATCTCGCTTCAAAGAGCTTGTTTTACAAGCTTTCTCAGCTTCATTCACTGGAGTTTTGCCCTATCCTCAGGGAAGGACAGGGAACAAATAAAGTACAAACAACTAGGATAGTTGTGCGTCTCAGGATAGGAAGCTGATCAACTTTAGTTTAGAGATACAGTGCAGAAACAGGCCCTTCGGCCCGCCCAGCCCGTGATGACCGGCGATCCCCGCACACCAACACTATCCTACACACACTAGGGACAGATGCTGGTTTACACCAAATGTAGACACAAAATGCTGAAGTAACTCAGCGGGTCAGGCTGAAAGGGTCTCGATCCAAAACGCCACCTATTCCTTTTCTCCAGAGATGCTGCCTGGCCCGCTGAGTCCTTCCAACATTTTGTGTCTATCGACCTGTCGAACCTGATGTTGGATTCTTGAGCAAAACACAGAGTGCTAGAGTGACTCAGCGGGTCAGGCAGTATCGCTGGAGGGGAATACCACGCTCTGAGGAGATTCACACTGAGGAACTGCAGATGCTTTAACCTTAAGCAAAACGAAGAATGGTCTGAAGAAAGGACCCGACCCAAAACATCGCCTACCCATTCTCTCCAGAGATGCTGCCTGACCCACTGAGTTACTCCAGCGTCTTAGCTTTTGCTTACAACTGAGGAAGATGTTTGCCGCCCCTCATTTACAATATATTCAGTTTGATGGGGCAGGAGGACAACAGAGAGATAAAGAGCAAAGCAGAGACACTTTGCATCATTCTGCTGCTGTACAAGCACTCCACAACACGTACAAAACTTCCAGGCAGGCAAGTTTCAAAACAGCTGCCCCAAGTCTGGCCCGGGCTCACAAGGACTGAAACACCTTGACCAGAGACTCTTCATTAGCTTCGAGTCACCCTTCCCTGCAGCTACGTTAACTTCTGAGGCAATAAAAAAGGGAATGGGTCTCAGGTAAATTCCTCCTGCAACTCCCCAGGCACTGCAAATCAGTATGGTTCAGAACGCATCTTTTTTTCCCTTCAATTAATACCGTAGGAGATGTGCAAAATAATATTAATAGAAAATGTTGCGTCTTTTTTTTAAACCAATTAAGAAAGTTAATAGTTTGCAGTTTGGATCAATGACTACTGAAATCAACCCGAGCAATTATTTTACATTATTAGATTAGATTAGATTAGATTATTTAATGACCACACAGTCAAGCTGGTGGAATTCAGGTTCAGTACAGGATGTTACAAGGTAGGCTGATTCCCGTCAAACATAACATAAAACACAACATCATACAATATACAGTACATGCATGGGGAGGATATGTGCTGTTATCATAGTGTGTTCAGAATTCGGATTGCGTGTGGGTAAGAACTGTTTTTAAATCGAGATGTCTTGGCGGGCAGTGAGCTGTAGCGCCTTCCGGATGGCAGAAGGTGGAAGATGTGGTGAGCTGGGTGGGAGGGATCAGAGATGATTTTCTTCACCCTTGACACGGACCGTTTGTGATGGAGTGATTCTATTGATGGAAGGGGAGTGCTGATGATGCTGGCTTGTTATGGATTGTGCCAAATGCAATAAAGGCTCGGGCAACTGCAAGTTATTCAAGTCTTGGGAACAATATCCATTAACCTGTCCATTCTTTAAGGGCCTGTCCCACTTGGGCGACCTAATCCGCGAGTTCCGACGAGTTTGCCCTCGACACATACTCGCAGTATGGTCGACACGAGGTTGTAGGAGGTCTTCGTAACTCTCCTTCATGCTCGAGAGTGGTCTCCGCGTACTCGAGGCCTCAGCTAGGCCGCGGCGTTTTTTTCAACACGTTGAAAAATGCCCGCGAGTAAAAAAAGGTCGCCATGGAAAAAATCGATACTTTTTTACTCGTAGGTTGAGTCTTAGTAGGTCGGCATGTTAGTCGTAGGTAATCGAGGGTAGTCGAAGGTAGTCGTAGATAGTGTTCATCATAGTCGAAGGAAGGTCAAAGGAGGTCGTCTTCACTCTCCACTATTCGGTGTCCAATTTTCGTGAAGCTAGTCGTAGCTAGTCTTCTACATAGTCGAAGGAGGTCTTCAACGTGTCATTTAAAAAAAATCTTCTAAACTCGCCAATTAGGTCGCCCAAGTGGGACAGCCCCTTTAAACTTTAGAGGTACAGCGCGGAAACAGGCTCTTCTGTCCACCAAGTCCGCACCAACCAGCGATTGCCCTGTGCACTAACACTATCCTACACACCTGGGCCAATTTACAATTTTACCAAAGCCAATTAACCAACAAACCTGCACGTCTTTGGAGTGTGGGAGGAGACTGGAGCGCCCAGAGAAAACATACACGGTCACAGGGACAATGTACAAACTCCGTACAGACACCCGTAGTCAGGATTGAACATACCCGGGTCACTGGTGTGAAAAGGCAGCAACTCTGCTGCTGTACAACTATGCCACCCTACGTGTCTCTGGTTATCGGTGTCATTTAACAACTGCTCAGTGGACTTTGAAGCTGGTCGAAGATCAAATGTCAAAACGTAGAATAATATTACAATCAGATTTTGCCTTTTGGTGCAGAACAAAAAGGACACATATTAAGAAAATATTGTTATGGCCCAAACAGTCTGAAGAAGGGACTCGACCAGAAACGTCATCCATTCCTTCTCTCCAGAGATGCTGCCTGTCCCGCTGAGTTACTCCAGCGTTTTGTGTCTATCTCCGGTTTAAACCAGCACCTGCATTCCTTCTTACACAGTCTACAGTGATGATTAGAGTCATAGATCCATGCAGCACAGAATCAGGCCCATCAGCCCAACTTGTCCTGTCCCTCTAATCCTTTCCTATCCATGTATCTGTCCAAGTGTCTTTAAAATGCTGTTATTGTATCTGCCTCCCACCATCTCCTCTGGCAGCTCGCTACATATATCCACCACCCTTTGAGTGAAAAAGTTGTCCGTTTAAATCTTGCTCCTCTCGCCTTAAACCTATACCCTCTGGTAATAAAAAGGAAGGGCATGTGCTATTCTACACCAAAGATAGACACAAAGTTAAGGGCCAGTCCCACTTGGACGACCTCATCCACGAGTTTAGAAGACCCTAGACGGGTTGAAAAAAGTGTCAAGGTCGTGTTGACTCGCCGAAGTAAAAGACCTCCTACGACTATGTCTACGACCTCCTACGACCCCCCTCAACCTCGGTCTTCCACACCTAAGACCAACTACGACTAGCTACTAGTGGAAAATGATCACATGATAAAATGATGTCATGTTTGCATTTTTTTTCTCGGGCCAGTTACTGATCTACGACCTACCATCACAACCTACTACGACCTACCTACGACTAAAAAGTATCAATTTTTTCCATGCCAAACTTTTTTATACTTGTGGACATTTTCTATCAGGCTGGAAAAAACGGCGCGACCTATTGAGGCCACGAGTACACGGAGACCACTCACGAGCATGAGGAAGAGTTACGAAGACCTCCTACGGCCTCGTGGCGACCATGCTGCGAGTATGAGTCAAGGGCAAACTCGGCAGAGGTCGCCAATTAGATCGTGAAAGTGGGACAGGGGCTTAACTCAGCGGGTCAGGCTGCATCTCTGGAGAAAACAGACAGGTGACGTTTCAGGTCTGAAGAAGGATCCCAAACCGAAACGTCACCTATCCATTTTCTCCAGAGAAGCTGCTTAACACAGTGAATGATTTCAACATTTTGAGTTTATCTATGGTTCCTGATTTCCTGCACCTTGGGTCAAAGATACCAAAGATCCGATAGCGGAGCAAGATAGACCACTCCTAAATGCAATGGGCTGACGTGTAGTACGCCACGGAGTGGAACGTGGGCCTTTTTTACATCCATTTCAGTAACCCGACCTGACCCGACTCGCAGTGTAATCAACGTTGTGGGGGAACAGTTTGTGTTAACAAATTATAATTCTGTAAATGAGAAGATTTTTACTAAAAAACTTTTATTTTTACGAGGATGTTTCCGTAACCAGTTTCCGTCTCCGCGCTAGTATCTTTGCTCCGTTCTGGGATCTTTGGTGCGGAGACGGAAGCCGGTTACGGAAATGGGGCCAAAAATTACCCATGAATCTGCCCATGACCGTACTACGTCTTTTTCGTCGAGTGGTCTATCTTGCTCGCTATAGGATCTTTGAAAGATACTGTGTATTCACCCATTCAGCTCCACTGTGCACCATATAACATTGGACAGACTGGCTGATCCAGTGAACAGCTTATCTGTGTCAAAGGTGAAATTCTGAGAAATCAAATGCCAGCAACGAGCTACAGGAGACATTTTCCGACGATCGAGATTCTACAAATGCTTTAACCACCAACTTTAAGCATTGTATAACTCACTTGTCGGGAGTTTGTGGATCTGGCCTTTTTTGGTGAATATAATGCAGTCCCGTAACTTCCACTAAAAGCTTCAGGTTGTATTAACTTCTTCATTCTGTTGCAGGAATACCTACTACATCTTGGGAATCTATCTAGAGGAGCAGAATCAGTTGGCAAGTCCGGAGAATATGAAAGGCCATCAAATTAGCAGCCCATAAAACCTGGACATAGGTTGAACCTGTTAATGGAAGATATCTGGATCTGCGCAAACTTTGCCAATAGGACAATTAAGTGAACACATGAAACCTGTTATAAATACAGAAAATGTTGGCAGCCCTCAGCAGAACTGGCAGCATTAGTGGAAAGCAAAGCTGACAATATTCCAAGTCAAAGTCCATTCCTTTGGAACTGGGGGAATACTAGTTGGTTTTAGTTTGCTGAGAGTGTGGAGGATTGCTGGATGGATGGATGGATGGATGGAACAAAGACAACTGATGCTTACAGGGCCCTGTCCCACTTGGCGATGTTTTTCGGCGACTGCCGGCGCCAGTGGCGACAAAAAAAACGTTGCGACACTTGAAAAAACACCGCGCGTCAACACGTCATCACGCTGCGTCACCGACACGAATTTTACGGTGACCTGATACATCAGTCAATTATGCCGGCAGTCACCGAAAAAATCGGCCAAGTGGGACAGGCTCTGTACCTGTTTTCCACTGACAAACACAATGAGCTGCGATACTTGTTGGTTCACATGCTTGATTAATGGTGTTTTATCATTAATGTCTTATTATTATTAATGTTTAGTGTTTTCTGAGTCATTCGTAACTGTCGCTGTATGTCATGTTGTTACTTGTGGGCGAAGCACCAAGGCAAATTCCTTGTATGTGAATACTTGGCCAATAAACTTACTTACTTACTAAATACAAAGAGGCAAGAGGTAGAGAAATGTGAAAACGCACACCTCCAGATTCAGGGGCAGTTTCTTCCCAGCTGTTATCAGGCAACTGAACCATCCTACCAACAACAACCAGAGAGCGGCCCTGCGCTCCTGTCATGATGAAAAGGGGGTAAAATAATGAGAGGAGTTTAAAATGTTTAAAGTTTAACTTATTATTATCACAGGTGAAAAGGTTTTTTTGTTGCATGCGATCCTGTCAATGTAAAAACTATACATGATTACAATTAAGCCATCCACAGTGTACAGATACAGAATAAAGGGTATATCATTTAGTTCACGATAAAGTCCAATTAGAGATAGTTCAAAGGTCTCCAGTGTGGTAAATGGGAGGTCAGGACCGCACTCTAGTTGGTGAGAGTTGCCTGGTAACAGCTAGGAAGAAACTGTCCCTGAATCTGGAACCAGGGGCCACAGTTTAAGAATAAGGGGTAAGCCATTTAGAATGGAGATGAGGAAACACTTTTTCACACAGAGAGCTGTGGGTCTGTGGAATTCTCTGCCTCATGGGGCGGTGGAGGCCGGTTCTCTGGATACTTTCAAGAGAGAGCTAGATAGGGCTCTTGAAGATAGCGGAGTCAGGGGATATGGGGGAAAGGCAGGAACGGGGGGCTATTGATTGTGGATGATCAGCCAGCTTGCTTGAAGGGCCGAATGGCTATTACTCCTGCACCTATTGTCTATTGTCTATTCCTTCTCTCCAGAGATGCTGCCTGTCGCGTTGTTACTGCAGAATTTTGTGTCTATCTTAGTAACTTTGCAGCTGTAGAAGAGATACTACTGCTGTATTTCAGTAGTATTAGTGCATCCTTGTAAAAACTCCAAGTAACCCTGTCAGCGTTTGCTACACTCCCCCTCAAACATTGGAGTTAATAAACGATTCCTTTTGGTGGGTTTCAGATCATACTGTTTTGGTAATTGGACCTATCATGTCATTCATGCGCAGAAGACAAGTCTCGGCTTTAATTCTGTTATTTATTGTTCGGCAGCCTGGCCATCAACAGTTGTTTCCTCTTAATTGTTAACGCTCCAGATGAAGCCATTACACTCACTCGTTGCATGGGATTTGCTCCGTGCATTGAGGATTACACATGATGTATTAGGTTGCTATCCCACAGCTGCCTTCAGTGTTCTGCAGAAACACTTCCAGGACTTATTCAACCCTCAGCTTTGAGCTTCTTCAGCTTCTGACTGCGTGTCAATAAAAACTCCTGGCCTTACAACCACCACTTAAAAAAAAAATCTCCCACTAGCCATTAACATTCCCGGGCAAAGAGGGGAACATTTGATAGATAAATCTGACATCTGGTTTTACTTCAGTGGGCCATCGCTCCAGCATTCAGTAACACGTTATTTTGCACTGTTCCTCTGGGTAACCAGAGGCCCCCTTTTCCAATGTTTTAACATCCATAACCTTGGTGCTTCTCCACTTCACTAAATATCTAGCAGTTCTCTTGTTTGGATTGGACAGACCGCTTATAGATAGTTCACGTCATAGGAACAGAATTAGGCCATTCGGCCCATCGAATCTACTCCGCCATCCAATCATGGCTGATCTCTTTCTCCTAATCCCATTTTCCTGCCTTCTCCCCATAACCCTTGACGCCCGTTCTAATCAAGAAAGTGTCTATCTCTGCCTTAAAATATCCACTGACTTGGCCTCCATAGCTCCCTGTAGTCACCCAAAAAAATCACCTACGTGGGACAGGCCCTGTATCTCTGCCTCATACCAGCAATGTGCAGTCAAGTCATAGAAACATAGAAAATAGGTGCAGGAGTAGGCCATTCGGCCCTTTGGGCCTGCGCCGCCATTCAATATGATCATGGCTGATCATCCAACTCAGTATCCTGTACCTGCCTTCTCTCCATACCCCCTGATCCCTTTAGCCACAAGGGCCACATCTAACTCCCTCTTAAATATAGCATCTATATAGTCATCTATCGCATGTTCAGCTGACCTTTTTTCTATTTCGAGATATAATTTGGGGCTTTAACTCATCAGATTGTAGGAGGCACGGTGGCGCAGCGGTAGAGTTGCTGCCGTACAGCACCAGAGGCGGGGTTCGATCCTGACTACGGGTGTTGTCTGTACGGAGTTTGCATGTTCTCCATGTGACCCCGTGGGTTTTCTCTGGGTGCTCCGGCCTCCTCCCACACGCCAAAGACATACCGGGTCTGTAGGCTACTTGGCTTCGGTAGAATTGTACATTTTTCCCTAGTGTGTGCAGGTTAGTGCGAGTGTAGAGGGTTTGCGGGTCGGCGCGGACTCGGTGGGCCGAAGGGCCTGTTTGCGCGCTGTATCTCTAAACTAAACTAAACTAAACTAAGATGATGTCACTATGCTGCCTGGACCAACTGCTTCCTTGTCTTAACTGAGAAGGAATGGGTGATGTTTCGGGTCGAGACCCTTCTTCAGTCTGGTTCGGGATAAGGGATATGAGAGATATTGGAGATGATGTAGAGAGACAAAGAACAATGAATGAAAGGTTATCCTGCTGAGTTAAGGGCCTGTTCCACTTGGACGACCTAATCCACGAGTTTCGAAGACCCTAGACGAGTTGAAAAAAATGTCAAGGTCGTGTTGACTCGCCGAAGTAAAAGACCTCCTATGACCTCCTGCGACTATGTCTACGACCTCCTACGAGTATGTTTACGACCTCCTACGACCCCCCTCCACATCAATCTTCCACACCTAAGACCAGCTACGACTAGCTACGAGTGGAAAATGATCACATGATAAAATTATGTCATGTTTGCATTTTTTTTTCTCGGGCCAGTTACCGACCTACGACCTACCTACGACCAAGTACGATCTACCTACGACCTACCTACGAGTAAAAAGCATCCATTTTTTTCCATGCTGACCTTTATTTTCACTCGAGGACATTTTTTCAGGCTGGAAAAAACGCCGCGACCTACTTGAGGCCATGAATACGCGGAGACCACTCACGAGCACGAGGAAATGTTACGAAGACCTCCTACGACCTCGTGGCGACCATGCTGCGAGTATGAGTCAAGGGCAAACTCGGCAGAGGTCGCCAATTAGGTCGTGAAAGTGGGACAGGGGCTTAACTCCAGCTTTTTGTGCCTATCTTTGGTTTGAACCAGCAACTGCAGTTCCTTGTTACACTTTGTCTTTACTGTAATACCTTTCTTGCAGAGAGATATCCCCAGTGTAAATTTACATTACTTAATCTTTCACAGTGATCTAGTGCATGCTACAGAAGCTGATACTGTTGCATTCTAATAATAACTAACGACAGGCAGATAGAACGAAGATTAACAGTAAATCACAAGTCACTGGTTGAATTTCCAGAACAGTTTCTCTTGTCATTTCCTCTACAAGCGGGCATTTCATAATCCTTCTGAAGTTACTGGAGACGAGCAGGAGACTTCAGTGGCAATTCAGTCCCCAGCACTTAACAGCGGACAAGGAAGGCATTTGGACAATGAAACCTATGCTGACACTCACTCTTCAGTTGCAATGTATTGAAATCTTATAGTTATAGATAAGGGGTGGGAGATTGCAACCTTCACATGGTCCACCCTGTTTCGACTAATGCAATCAACCCGACGTGCACAAACAGAAGATCAAATAGAACAAGTTGACCTGCAACTTTAGGCTGTGCATGCCATAGGCAAGAAGAGGTTATAGCTATGATAGTCATCTTATACTTCAGCCCTCCATCAGTATGCCTGGTTGAATTTCATTCTAATACTTATAAATTAGCCTTTTACTGTCCCCTTTAACAGCAGTTTGTGGCCAAATCAAATACCAGGATAATGCTTTGGAGGGAACTGCGGATGCTGGTTTACACCGAAGATAGACACAAAATGCTGGAGTAACTCAGCGGGACAGGCAGCATCCCTGGAGAGAAGGAATGGGTGGCGTTTCGAGTCGAGACCCTTCCTCAGACTGAGAGTCAGGGGAGAGGGAGACACAGAGATATGGAAGGGTGAAAACGAGAGATCAAGGGGGTCGACGGTAAAGACAAATGTAGAATAGATCATTGTTAGCTCGGGGAAGGTGACAACGAGGCAGACAAAGATGAAATTTAATCAGGAGGTCAGTCAGACTGGTCGGAGAACAAGGATGAGGGAGGGATGGAGATAGAGGGAAAGCAAGGGTTACTTGAAGTTAGGGAAATCAATATACATGTCACTAGGTTGTGAGCCGCCCAAGGAACATATGAGGTGATGTTCCTCCAATTTGCGCTGGGCCTCACACTGACAGTGGAGGAGGCCCAGGACAGAAAGGTCAGTGTGGGAATGGGGGGGAGAGTTAAAGTGTTTAGCAACCGGGAGATCGTGTAGGCCGAGGCGGACTGAGCGGAGGCGGGTAATGCTGTTTGTTCACCAAGACCGACACAAAATGCTGAAGTCACTCAACGGGTTAGGCAGCATGTCTGGAGAACATGAATAGTGATGTTTCGTGAAGGGACCTTCACGGACTTTCTTGCCATCTTACCATATTCTCTGACTCCGCTATCTTTAACAGCTATCTAACTCTCCCTTGAAAGCATCCAGAATTGGCCTCCACTGCCTTCTGAGGTAGCGAATTCCACAGATTCACAACTCTTTGGGTGAAAAAGTTTTCCCTCATCTCCGTTCTAAATGGCCAACCTCTTATTCTTAAACGTAAACCAGTCCATAACCTCAGAATAAAAGGAATTTATTCTTATTCTTTATTCTTATTCTTAAACCGTGGCCCCTGGTTCTGGATTCCCTCAACATCGGGAACATGTTTCCTGCCTCTAGTGTGTCCAATCCCTTAATAATCTTATACGTTTCAATAAGATCCCACTCTCATCCTTTTAAATTTCATAGTATACATGCCCAGCTGCTCCATTCTCCCAGCATATGGCAGTCCTGCCTTTCTGGGAATTAACCTTGTGAACCTACGTTGCACTCCCTCAATTCCTTCCATCGAGGGGATTTATCGCAGTCGCTGCCTCAAAAAGGCTGGCAGTATCATCAAAGACCCACACCATCCTGGCCACACACTGATCTCCCTGCTACCTTCAGGTAGAAGGTACAGGAGCCTGAAGACTGCAACAACCAGGTTCAGGAATAGCTACTTCCCCTCAGCCATCAGGTTATTAAACCTGGCTCGGACAAAACTCTGATTATTAGCAACCACTTTCTGTTATTTGCACTACCAGTTTATTTATTCATGTGTGTATATATTTATATCATGGTATATGGACACATTTATCTGTTTTGTAGTAAATGCCTACTATTTTCTGTGTGCTTAAGCAAAGCAAGAATTTCATTGTCCTATACAGGGACACATGACAATAAACTCACTTGAACTTGAACTTGAACTTGAACTCAATAGCAAGAATGTCCTTCCTCAAATTTGGAGACCAAAACTGCACACAATACTCCAGGTGTGGTCTCACTAGGACCCTGCACAACTGCAGAAGGACTTCTTTGCTCCTATACTCAACTCCTCTTGCTATGAAGGCCAACATGCCATTCGCTTTCTTCACTGCCTGCTGTACCTGAATGCTTACTTTCATTAAGGGCAAGAGATTCCGTGCATCTACCCTGATCTATTCCTCTCATGATTTTATACACCTCTGTAAGATCATTGCAGTACATTTCTTACCAGCTGGAACATTTCTCCTACAATTACCTTGGGCCGAGCTCATCTTCACTGCGCCACCCGAAGTCTCCAAATTTTTCATAGTGTGAGTTGTAATGATATATCACTCGATATACCATGGGAGACGAGATCTCCATCAGCATATTGTAGGCTGTTTGCTGCTCTTTGCCACTGGTGTAACCATTAAATAGACTGTAGATTATCTCCGATATTTCTGCAATAAAAACGTAAGGGAGTTAGAAACAGCTTACCCGCCACTCTCTGTGTAAAACATCAGTCTGGCACATAGACATAGAAACATAGAAACATAGAAAATAGGTGCAGGAGTAGGCCATTCGGCCCTTCGAGCCTGCACCGCCATTCAATATGATCATGGCTGATCATCCAACTCAGTATCCTGTACCTGCCTTCTCTCCATACCCCCTGATCCCTTTAGCCACAAGGGCCACATCTAACTCCCTCTTAAATACAGCCAATGAACTGGCCTCAACTATCTTCTGCGGCAGAGAATTCCAGAGATCCACCACTCTCTGTGTGAAAAAAGTTTTCCTCATCTCGGTGCTAAAAGATTTCCCCCTTATCCTTAAACTGTGACCCCTTGTTCTGGACTTCCCCAACATCGGGAACAATCTTCCTGCATCTAGCCTGTCCAACCTCTTAAGAATTTTGTAAGTTTCTATAAGATCCCCCCTCAATCTTCTAAATTCTAGCGAGTACAAACCGAGTCCATCCAGTCTTTCTTCATATGAAAGTCCTGACATCCCAGGAATCAGTCTGGTGAACCTTCTCTGTACTCCCTCTATGGCAATAATGTCCTTCCTCAGATTTGGAGACCAAAACTGTACGCAATACTCCAGGTGTGGTCTCACCAAGACCCTGTACAACTGCAGTAGAACCTCCCTGCTCCTATACTCAAATCCTTTTGCTATGAATGCTAACATACCATTCGCCTTCTTCACTGCCTGCTGCACCTGCATGCCTACTTTTAATGACTGGTGTACCATGACACCCAGGTCTCGTTGCATCTCCCCCTTTCCTAATCGGCCACCATTCAGATAATAATCTACTTTCCTGTTTTTGCCACCAAAGTGGATAACCTCACATTTATCCACATTATACTGCATCTGCCATGCATTTGCCCACTCACCTAGCCTATCCACGTCACCTTGCAGCCTCCTAGCATCCTCCTCACAGCTAACACTGCCCCCCAGCTTCATGTCATCTGCAAAGTTGGAGATGTTGCATTCAATTCCCTCCTCCAAATCATTAATATATATCGTAAATAGCTGGGGTCCCAGAACTGAGCCTTGCGGTACCCCACTAGTCACTGCCTGCCATTGTGAAAAGGACCCGTTTACTCCTACTCTTTGCTTCCTGTCTGCCAACCAGTTCTCTATCCACATCAATACTGAACCCCCAATACCATGTGCTTTAAGTTTGTATACTAATCTCTTATGTGGGACCTTGTCGAAAGCCTTCTGAAAGTCCAGATATAACATATCCACTGGTTCTCCCTTATCCACTTTACTAGTTACATCCTCGAAAAATTCTATAAGGTTCGTCAGACATGATTTACCCTTCATAAATCCATGCTGACTTTGTCCAATGATTTCACCACTTTCCAAATGTGCTGCTATCCCATCTTTAATAACTGATTCTAGCAGTTCCCCCACTACCGACGTTAGACTAACTGGTCTGTAATTCCCCGTTTTCTCTCTCCCTCCCTTTTTAAAAAGTGGTGTTACATTAGCTACCCTCCAATCCTCAGGAACTACTCCAGAATCTAAAGAGTTTTGAAAGATTATTACTAATGCATCCACTATTTCTGGAGCTACTTCCTTAAGTACTCTGGGATGCAGCCTATCTGGCCCTAGGGATTTATCGGCCTTTAATCCATTCAATTTACCTAACACCACTTCCCGGCTAACCTGGATTTCACTCAGTTCCTCCATCTCATTTGACCCCCGGTCCCCTGCTATTTCCGGCAGATTTTTTATGTCTTCCTTAGTGAAGACAGAACCAAAGTAGTTATCCAATTGGTCTGCCATGTCCTTGTTCCCCATGATCAATTTACCCGTTTCTGACTGCAAGGGACCTACATTTGTTTTAACTAATCTTTTTCTCTTCACATATCTATAAAAGCTTTTGCAGTCAGTTTTTATGTTCCCTGCCAGTTTTCTTTCATAATCTATTTTCCCTTTCCTAATTAAGCCCTTTGTCCTCCTCTGCTGGTCTCTGAATTTCTCCCAGTCCTCTGGTAGGCTGCTTTTTCTGGCTAATTTGTACGCTTCATCTTTTGTTTTGATACTATCCCTGATTTCCCTTGTTATCCACGGATGCACTACCTTCCCTGATTTATTTTTTTGGGCCACTATCTTTTTCCAAGTTACATGAGTCTAAATCTAAAGGGCATAGATTTAACAGGAGAGCGGTAAGCTTTAAATGAAGCCTGAGGGACAACATGTTTCACACAGAGTGTGGGTGGTGGGTATGTGGAATGAACTGCCAGAGGAAACTGGAGAAACAGGTACAATTATAATTTTTAAAAATCATTTGGACAGGTAAATGGATAGAAATGTTTTGAGAGATATGTGACAAACGGGACGAGCTCAGGTTGATATTGTGTAGGAAAGAACTGCAGATGCAGGTTTAAATTGAAGATAGACACAAAATGCTGGAGTAACTCGGCGGGACAGACAGCATCTCTTGAGACCCTCCTTCAGACTGCAAATCTCAGTCTGAAGAAGGGTCTCGACCCGAAACGTCACCCATTCCTTCTCTCCAGAGATCCTGCCTGCCCCGCTGAGTTACTCCAGCATTTTGTGTCTATCTTCGGTGTAAACCAGCATCTGCAGTTCCTTTCTACTGACCTATCCATGCTGTTCGCCTCGATGACTCAAAAATAAAGTCAGCTCCACAGTCAAAAGCAAGCATTATGAAGCACAGAAGAGAGGGGAAAAATAATCACCGAAAGCTTCAAAAAAGCAATTGCCTGCTCCAGTAATTAGTTTTCACAATTTCTGCACTGTTTAGCCTCAAAACCTCCTCATTCCTGTCAGACCCTGCTTTCATGAGCAATGGGGGAAATGCTTACTGACCATAAAAATCAACGTATAACTCACCGCGTTATATAAGTTGCTGTCCACCTTTTTTTAGCCACTCCAAAAAAAAAAAAACACTCATGAAGTCAAGCTATGCACATTTTTCTGATTGCATATCACTCCACATTGCCTGCATTCCAGGATTAAGGTGCAAAGCAACTGGCCTTGCTTTTAATTAGCTCTGTGGAGACTCGGGGGAGGGGGGGGGGGGGGGATGGGGGGGGAACGGGGTTAAGAGGGGGGGCAGATTTCAAGGGGGCTTTGACATGAATTGAAAATGGGCACACATTAACTTTGAATCAAATAGTAAAAGGCTGGAAAGTGGTCTTGTGTTGAACCTTACACTGTCAGTGGGAAAGGTGAAACACTTTGCTGCTGTTACTTTTAAGGGGATGGACCCAAAATGCCGGAGTAACTCAGCGGGATAGGTAGCATCTCTCGATCGAAGGAATGGATAACCTTTCAGGTCGAGACCCTTCTTCAGCCTCCTTAAGGCTCTGCAGAAGGGCTCTCAATCCGAAACGTCGCCCATTCCTTCTATCCAGAGATGCTGCCTGTCCCGCTGAGTTGCTCCAGCATTTTGTGTCTGTCTTCGGTTTAAACCAGCATCTGCAGTTCCTTCCTACAGCCTTTAAGGAGAATTTTTTGCAAAATTTTAATAGTGGGAATGGCGAGGGAGTATAGAGGTGCAGCAGTCCATTAGTTTTTGTGCGATGCAGTTAATTTCTTTCACAACCTCTTCAGATAAGTGTTTTTAAGACAGCAGTGAATTGAGATGACTAACGACTGTCTGGTCTCTATAGAAAAATACCTCAATGTACATGGCTGGGCTAAATCAAATAACCTCACAAATCAGCCTGTAAAATTGTTAGATAAGACTTTATTGCATAGATTTTAAGTCAAAGAGCTCGTCGTAATGGAGCGTTTCATTGCAGCAATTACCGTGGCAGCATTTATCCAGGCTCACCAATTTTCAATTGCAATGGATATTTTCTTTCAAGGAAAGCTCCTGAATGAATCTAATTTGTAACCTTTGTCTTTCAATTAATTTATAGGCAAGAGGGAGCAATCCAGTTGATAGGGGAGTTCTGTTTCACCAAACATCTTTGGTCTCCATGGCCGCTGATATTCTGAATTAAAGTTTGACTCGTCTGACCTGTTTAAAGTTGGGATACTGATAGTTTCTTGATTAGTAATGGGCCTGGCCCACTTGGCCGATTTTTTCGGCGACTGCCGGAATCATTGACCGGTCACCATCATCAGGTCACAGAACAATTTGCAGCGTGACGCGACGTGATTACGTATAGACGCGCGGTGTTTTTTGAAGTGTCGCAACATTTTTTTTTGCCAAGAATGTTTAAATGTTCAAAACCTTTCGGTGACACTGATATGACGCCGGCAGTCGCCGAAAAAATCGTCAAGTGGGACAGGCCCTTTAGGGCGTCGAAGGTTACGGGGGGAAGGCAGGAGATCGGGGACGAGAGAGAAAAATAGATCAGCCCTGATCGAATGGTGGAGCAGATTCGATTCTGTTATCTTAGGTCTTATGGGATAAAAAATGAATTAGAATCGATGAGCCGAATGGCCTAATTCTGTTCCTATGTTTTATGACTTATGGTCCCATGGGATTAAAAATGAACTGGGAAAAATGTGTCTAGTTTTCAAATGGGGGAATCTGAATTAAGACCTGTTACTAATGCAGAGCAAGAGAGAAGGAGTATTTCATTCAGCCCCTCCTGCAGTTGAATAAGCTCATGGATTTTCTTATTTTGTGTCCTTATGGGGCTGTCCCACTGTATGAGCTAATTCAAGAGTTCTCCCGAGTTTTCCCTGATTCAAACTCGGAGAATTACGGTAATAACCACTCGTAGGTACTCGGGGCTCTCGTGGACATTTTTCAACATGTTGAAAAATCTTCATGAATCTTCACTAAACTAAACAATCTTTTACAGGCAACACCAAAGGTCAGGATTAAACCAGGCTGTTGTTTTGTTAAAGCAGCAGATCTACTAATGGTGAAACATAAATTCTAGGAGCAGAATAAGGCCATTCGGCCCATCAAGTCTACTCCGCCATCCAATCATGGCTGATCTATCTTTCCCTCCCAACCCCATTCTCCTGCCTGTTCCCCATAACCCCCGACACCGGTACTGATCAAGAACCTATCTATCTCCGCCTTAACAATATCCATTGACTTGACCTCCACAGCCATAAATATGAAAAGAGTAGAAATAGATATACAGCTCAAAAGAAACAGGAATTAAAAATTGAGCAAAGGGGAACTGAAAACACTCACAATAAAGTTTCTACCAAGATAAATACGTTTCAAAAGGAAATAGCACAATATTTGCAAATTGTTTCCAGGTAGAGGAAAAGTCAAAGTGTGGGGTCGTAAATGTCAAATAACCCAGAAGGGAATTTAATAAAAACTCCATTGCCAAAGCGGGGTTAAAATGTGAAGGCAACTAACTATTGGGACAACTAGTTAAGGCAAATACCGTGGATGCATGAAAGAGGAAGTTGGATAATGACAAGATGGAGAAATGAACAGGAGATATGCTGATGGGATTAGCTGGAGGCAGAGGACAAGGAAGCTTGTGCCAAGCATAAACAAGGCTATCAACCAGTTGGGCAGAATTGTCTGATCCTGTATCTTAATCCCCATGTAAATTAAATCCAATACATTTGCGATTCGGGTAGTCTGACTCTTTAAGTCTTGGTTTAGAGATACAGCACGGAAACAAGCCCATCAGCCCACCGAGTCCGCACCGACCAGTGATCCCGCACACCAACACTATCCCTACACACACTGGGGACAATTTACAATATTACCCAAGCCAATTAACATACAAACCTGAGGTACACAAAAATGCTGGAGAAACTCAGCGGGTGCAGCAGCATCTATGGAGCGAAGGAAATAGGCAACGTTTCGGCCCGAAACCCTTCTTCAGATGCTCCATAGATGCTGTTGCACCCGCTGAGTTTCTCCAGCATTTTTGTGTACCTTTGATTTTCCAGCATCTGCAGTTCCTTCTTAAACATACAAACCTGTGTGTTTTTGGAGCATTATCATGCCTCTTATACCTGTACCTTGTTGGGGCGACCCCCCCATTGAAACTTACCGAATAGTGAAATACCCGGAGAGAGTGGATGTGTAGAAGATGTTTCCACTTGTGGGAGAGTCTGGGACCAGGGGTTATAGCCTCAGAATTAAAGGACGTTCCTTTAGGGAGGAGATGAGAAGGAATGTCTTTGTCAGAGGGTGGTGAATCTGTGGAATTCATTGCCACAGAAGGATGTGGAGGCCAAGTCAATGGACTTTTTTTAAGGCAGAGATAGATAGATTCTTGATCAGTACGGGTGTCAGCGGTTATGGGGAGAAGGCAGAAAAATGCAGTTAAGAGTGAAAGATAGGTCAGCTATGCTTGAATGGCGGAGTAGATTTGATGGGCCAAATGGCCTAATTCTGCTCCTATCACTTATGGAATTATGAACTCTTATTTTAAATTTGTAAAACAAAAACACCTCTGAAATGTAACGGCACATCAAAGATGAAGAAGGGTCTCGACCCAAAATGTCATCCAGAGATGCTGCCTGTCTGGTTGAGTTACTCCAGCTTATTGTGTGTATGTTCGGTTTAAGCCAGCATCTGCAGTTCCTTGCTTTAAACGTCAAAGCAGAGAGGATGAAGATAAAGCGAAGGAAAAGGGAACTTACCTTCAGCTTTGATGTCGTCAACCAGTTGGCAGGTTGTTCGTGTGGTGACTGCGCTTGGTTCCGATCGCCTCCCTCTGCTGTCCAAGGCATACAGTGTAAACCTACGACAATAACAAGACATCCGGCAGGTAAGAGATCCACTCCAAGTGTGATATTTAACATCCACGGCACACCTTCATTTAGACTTCAGACCTTTAGAGATACAGCGCGGTAAAAGGCCCTTCGGCCCACCAAGTCCGCGCCGACCAGCGATCCCCGTACACTATCCTACACCCTAGGGACAATTTGCAATTTTATCAAAGCCAATTAACCTCCAAACCTGTACGTCTTTGGAGTGTGGGAAGAAACAGAAGCGCCCGGAGAAAACCCACGTGGACACGGGGAGAACGTGCAATCTCCGTGAAGGCAGCACCCGTACTCGGAGCCAACCGGGGCCTCTGACTCTGTAAGGCCCAGCATCCCTACTGACACACCAATATGCCGCCCTTGCACATGTTTGTAATGTATATCCTTGTACATATTGTAATCTATGTAATCGTATCATTATTAAATATTGTGCTATGATTTCCATTTCACTATGGTTAAGCGGCCTTTTCACGGGGCGACTTGACGCAAGAGTTAACCGGAGTTTAACATCGTGGGAACCTCGTGCGATAACAGTACGGCATTCGTGGACCACCGTGGACCACCGTAGCGCTAACGGCAGGTCGTCGTGTAACTTGGTCACTCGGGAGAAAATTCAAGAAAGTGTGAATTTCTCCAAGAGTGACTTGTACACTTGTGGTTGAGTATTGCAACATTATATGGACGTAGTGGCCAGTGCGATATCCGTAATAACTCTTGCGGGTACCGTGGGAACTCCTGCGAACGGTGAACCCGGAAGCTGGACAGAGGGGACAGAAGGTGAGTAAAAATTATCTTATGTGGATTGAATTTAAAAAATAAATAAAAATAAAGATTTGCATCCGCATATGGACATCAACTTATTCATGAGTTATGGTAATGAGTTTCAAGAAAATAACTATAATCTTTAAAAGGGACTTTAAAAGGGACTTTACTGAAAGGTTACGCATTTTTATGGTCCGTGAGAAATTTTTCACATGTACTTCTTTGAGAGATACAGGTCGGAGTCCTCGGGTCCAGGGGTCCGGAACGCTACCAATCAATGTTGTACAGAGACCCGTGTAAGGAGTGAACTGCACATGCTGGTTTAAACCGAAGACAGACACAAAAAGCTGGAGTAACTCAGCGAGTCAAGCAGCATCTCTGGAGAAAAAAAGCTGATGTTTCGGGACGAGACACATCTTCAGACTCAATTCCGATTAGGCTGTCTGAAGAAGGGTTCCGGTGTTGGGGGAGTCCAGAACCAGGGTCCCAGTTTTACAGTCTACCGTGGGAACTCTTTAACTCAGTAAAGTAAAGTAGCCTTTATTGTCATATCAGCGCACAGGCAGCAGTTGACTGTTGCTCTATTCAGTTTCCCAGGGGGCCGGGACGGGACTGGAGTTGGGAGGGAAAGTTGGGGGAGTCGAGGGAGAGGAGGGGGAGACAGATGGGGGTGTCTTCATTTACTGGCGGCGGGTGTCTGTCACTGAAACAGGCAGGTGAGATTTCACATCCACCTTGTGTGTGCCTCTCTCTCTCTCTCCCTCCCTCTTACACAGGCTGAGAGACTCTGCCTCTGTGAGTGTACGTCTCTTTCTCCCCCTCTCCCACACACAGTAAGACCGAGGTACTGTGCTCAGTCCATCTGTGTCTCCCACATACACAGTAAAATATGTCTCCAAATGAGCCAATTCAACCAAGGGAGGATATATATAGTGTGTGAAAAAAAAAGTTACATCATTTGTGTCACGTGTAGTTCACGATGTTCATTCAAGATTTAACGGGAAAGGTCGGGAAACGGACAAGTCACTCGCGCAAATAGCAGAAATGCTGAGTACCGTGGGAACTCTTTATATACTGCCGTTATATCGTGCGAGACTCGTGCTGGACCACGACCTCTTCACTCTGGTGACATCGTGCGTCAACTCGCCCCGTGAAAAGGCTGCTTTAGACTTCCCAGTTCAACAATTAGTGTCTTAAGAACAAAACTGGCAAATTGCACATTTCAGTTTAGTTTTGTTTAAGAAGGAACTGCAGATGCTGGAAAATCGAAGGTGCACAAAAAAGCTGGAGAAACTCAGCGGGTGCAGCAGCATCTATGGAGCGAAGGAAATAGGCAACATTTCGGGTCGAAACCCTTCTTCAGTCTGAACAAAATGCCCCATCTACCCACGTTGAACCCATAGCCCTCTAAACGTTCCTGTTCATGCACCTGTCCACAATAGGACACAAATTGCTGGAGTAACTCAGCATGTCAGGCAGCATCTATGGAGAGAAGGAATGGGCGACGTTTCGGGTCGAGACCCTTCTTCAGACTGATGTCAGGGGAGGGGGCTGGACAAAGATAGCATGTAGTCAGAGACAGTAAGACTAGTGGGAGAACTGGGAAGGGGAAGGGGATGGAGAGAGAAAGCAAGGGCTATCTGAAGTTAGAGAGGTCAATGTTCATACTGCTGGGGTGTAAACTACCCAAGCAAAATATGAGGTGCTGTTCCATCAATTTGCGCTGGGCCTCACTCTGACAATGGAGGAGGCCTAGGACAGAAAGGTCAGATTGGGAATGGGAGGGGGAGTTGAAGTGCTGGGTCACCGGTCGATCAGTTAGGTTAAGATGGACTGAGCAGAGGTGTTCAGCGAAACGATCACTGAGCCTACGCTTGGTCTCGCCGATGTAGAGATGTTGACACCTGGTCAGACAGCATCTCTAGAGAGCTGTGATGATTTGGGTCAAGACCCTTCTTCTGAAGGATGGTTTCAGCCTGAACATCACCTATCTATGTTCTCCAGGGATGCTACCTGACCCATTGAGTTACTCCAGCACTTTGTGTCTTTTTGTGTATTAACCAGCATCTACATTTCCTTCTTTCTACGTGGACCTGTCCATATGAAAGTAGATAATATAGATGGAGTCATCGAGTTATATTCGGGACGACAGATGGCGCAATGGGCTAAGTGTTCGGCTGGCGACCGGAAGGTAGCCGGTTCGAATCCCGCTTGGAGTGCATACTGTCGTTGTGTCCTTGGGCAAGACACTTCACCCACCTTTGCCTGTGTGTGAATGTGTGTGAATGTGTGTGAGTGATTGGTGGTGGTCGGAGGGGCCGTAGGCGCAGATTGGCAGCCACGCTTCCGTCAGTCTGCCCCAGGGCAGCTGTGGCTACAGAAGTAGCTTACCACCAACGAGTGTGACTGAGGAGTGAATGAATAATGCGATGTAAAGTGCCTTGAGTATTAGAAAGGCGCTATATAAATCCCATCCATTATTATTATTATTATATAGCGTGGAAACAGGACTTTCAGCCCAACTTGCCCACAATGACCAACTTATCTCATCTACACTCGCCTCACCTGCCTGCATATGGCCCATATCCCTCTAAACCTGTCCTATCTATGTTTCAATAGTACCTGCCTTAACTACCTTCACCGGCAGCTCGTTCCAGCACACATTGCGTGAAAAAGTTACCTCTCAGGTTCCTATTAAATCTTTCCCTCCTCGCCTTAAACCTGTCTCCTCTGGTTCTCGATTCCCTACTTTGGGCACAAGATATTATAGAAGATTTAGACATTGCCTCAAATTAAAAGAATACATTTTTCAGCCCAAAATCAGGAAAAACTTCCCATAGCTTAATTAGTATTAAAGATGTTGGGGAGAAGGCAGGAGAATGGGGTTAGGAGGGAGAGATAAATCAGTCATGATTGAATGGCGTAGTAGACTTGATGGGCCGAATGGCCTAATCCTACTCCTGTTCCTTATGTCCTTATGATGGCTAGAAGCTCGAGGTCAAATCGCGAAGATAAATACTCTGGAAATATTTGATTTAAAAAAAATGAATGTTGTAATAGCAGTGACACTTCATTAGTCACCAAAATGGCAATCGGTGCTGGAGCCAGTGTTGGTAGGTGAGGTTTTAAACGAGTACTTCTCATTTGTGCTCACTAAGAAGACGGGCACTGTAGTTGGAGAATCCATGAAGTGGTGGGAGGAGAGAGGTGGGGACTTGGATCGTGAAATCCAAGAACAATGTTTTGGAAAAAGGGACGGTGAGATCGATGATGCCCCGAGCCGATATAATAATCAGTGTCCCAGTCATCACTTCCGAAGGACCGTGCAAAAAACACACATCGCTCCCGTCGACGCCAGTTTCAGATGCAGGAGTCTCATTCTGTTCAGACTGTCGGAACTAAATATTCAGTTTATCACAGAAATACACCAAGCCGACGAGTTTCTAGGATTACAAACTAAAATCAGATTTACCAATCAAAATTGAAAACCAGCCAAAGTGAAAAAAATATATATATAATGTTTCTCGAGAGCTGCTCCACCTGAAGATCCCAAGGCCCAGATTTAACTTTAACAAAATAAATATGAGGCCCCTGTGAGGAATGCAGAGGCACCAAAAAATGACTGGTCTCATTTAGTTTTTGCAGACACTCCACGCAATGCATTGCAACAATTCAGTATTCAATAAACGAGACATTTTTTGATCATGAGAGGAATAGATCGGGTAGATGCACGGAGTCTCTCGCCTAGAGTAGGTGACCAGGGGACATCGGTTTAAGGTTTGTCTGTTTACAGTTCGAATGGTGGCTGCTTAAATAGTACAGATTCCGGGAAAGATCAGCATTAGGAAAACTTAACCAAGTAAGCATTGTGATTTTTCAGAATGTTGAAATTCAAAACCTGGCGTGAATTGAATTTTGATGTTGCAATTGGGATTCCTTGTCAGATTAAACTGTTGAAACTTGATAAAGTGCCCATGAGAGGAATAGATTGGGTAGACGTACAGAGTCTCTAGGCCAGAGTAGGTGAATCGAGGACATGAGGACATAGGTTCAAGGTGGAGGGGAAAAGATTAAATAGGGATCTGAGGGGTAGCTTTATCACACAAAGGGTGGTGGGTGTATGGACCGAGCTGCCAGAGGAGGTAGTTGAGGCTGGGACTATCCCGTTTAACAAGCAGAAACAGATACATGGATAGGGCGGGTTTGGAGGGATATCGGCCAAATGCTGGCAGGTGGGACTAGTGTAGCTGGGACATGTTGGCCAGCGTGGGCCAGTTTGGCCGAAGGGCCTGTTTCCACACTGTATCACTCTATGAAACCCTGGCTAATACGTTCAGTTCAGCTCAGTTTAGTTTATTGTCACTTGCACTGAGGTACAGTGAAGAGCCGTTTCCACACTGTATCACTCTATGACTCTATAAACCCTCGACAGTATTCTTGCTTTGGTCAATAGTGCCCAGGATTAATCTCTATTTGGTCGGCACTATAACGTGTGACTTTTGTCATCCATGTCACGACGAGTTCTATCTGCTGCAGTGCATACGATCCAACGGAATCATTGAAAGATGAGAGTCTTCCCTCTTTCTTTACACCCTGTCTCCCTCCATCCGCATCCCCATCTCTATCCCACTCACGCATGGTTTGGCCAACACTGGACTATTTTCTCTGCGGCGTCGGAGACGGAGGGAAACCAGATGGAATGGAATGCAACGGAATATTTTATTGTTACATGTGACAAGGCACAGTGAAATTCTTTGCTTGCACACACAAGGTATACAAATAGTCACCACATAAAGGGGGCAGACAAAGTTACAAAGTACCCCTATTGTTCTTCCCCCTCCCCCCCTCATAATGGTTCCCGTCAATATAATTGTGTATAAGTGTATATTAGAGCATATTACACCAATTCCTAAATCCTTACATTGGCTCCCTGTATGTCAGAGAATTGATTTTAAAATCCTGCTGCTCACCTATAAATCACTACATGGTTTAGGGCCAAAGTATATCACTGACATGCTTCCACTTTATAAGCCTTCTAGACCGCTAAGATCTTCTGAAACCAATCTGCTAGTGATTCCCAGAGTAAATACAAAACATGGGAAAGCAGGATTTAGTTACTATGCAACAAATAGCTGGAATAAACTTCCTGAAGATTTAAGACTTGCCTCAACTTTGACCACTTTTAAAACAAGACTGAAAACTTTTTTGTTTACTTTAGCTTTCAGCTAAATCTTAACTACATTGCACTTTTAACTTTTGCACATTTTATAATGCATTTTTAATTTTGCTTTTCTTTTCTTTTAGTTCTTCTATTTTATTTCATTTTATTATTTCATTTATTGTATGACATGTTTTTATGTGAAGCACTTTGAGTGCCTCGTGTATGAAATGTGCTATATAAATAAAGTTGCCTTGCCTTGCCTTGCCTATATAAGATTATAAGAGGTATACATGGGGTAGATAGACATAGATAGATAGACAGTCCTTTTTCCCAGGATAGTGTTAACGTGTGGTGATCGCCGGTGGGTGTGAACTCGTTGGCCGAAGGACTGTACCTTTAAACTAAAAAATACTACACTAAACTTAAAACCTCTTAATATGTCCATTATGAGCGTGGTTTTAGTGTCAATCACCAGCCCAACAGCATTATGGCAGCATTTCAAATGGACTCAAAAATTAAGATGACATCAGATAGCTAATCATATTTACAGATTTTACAAGGTCTGGATAAAGGATGTTAAAATTCGCATTTACTTTCCAGTCATTTAAAAAAAAATTCTCCATGCACGACTCAATGTCATCACTTGTAGGCATGTTGATGATACAGCATTTGGATCTTAAATGCATTATTGTGATTAAGGGTAACAGCAAGGGAGGATGCTTCCTGAATGGTGAAAAGTGGAATATGAAGAATGGAGGTCCAAAGAGATTAGGAGTCCATGCACATAAATCATTTTCATGCCACATGCAAGCACAGAATATAACCTAGAGGCTAATGGAATATTGTTTAGAGAGTCGACACTAATGCCCCTGTCCCACTTAGGAAACCTGAACGGAAACCTCTTGAGACTTTGCGCCCCACCCAAGGTTTCCGTGCGGTTCCCAGAGGTTCCCGGAGGTTTTTGTCAGTTTCCCTACCTGCTTCCACTACCTGCAACCTCCGGCAACCACCTGCAACCTCCGGGAACCGCACGGAAACCTTGGGTGGGGCGCAAAGTCTCCAGAGGTTTCCGTTCAGGTTTCCAAAGTGGGACAGGGGCATAAGGTGCAGTTATATCCAGACTAAGTGAGGCCACAAGTGAAGTATTAAGGGCCTGTCCCACTTAGGCGACTACAGGTAACTAGGCTGTCGCCACATGGTCGCCAGGGTGTATGGTCGTGAGTCGTCTCCTCAGTCGCCCAAATAGTCGTAGCGTCTTTCTGGTCGCCGCTGGATTTTCGACATGTTCAACATTTTTCGGCGAGAGTGGGTTTGACGCCAATGAGCGTAGCTTGACTTCTCCTGACGTCGGTGCTGTCGTAGGTTGTCGCCAGGTTAACGTAGGTTGTCGCCGGGGCTGGCTTCGGTGAATTCCATTGGCGACTATCTACGTCAACCGGCGACAGGTACCGGCGACTGAATTGTCTTCAGTTGTCGCCGACAGGGTCGTTGCTTGTCGTAGCCTGTCGCGGGTGGACACAGGTTGTCGTTGGTGTGGTCGTAGGTGGACGTCCTAACGGGTCGCCGGTTGTCGGTAGCTTGCCGTAGCTTGACGTCGAGCAGGTGGTAGATTGTTGTAGCTTGTCGTAGACATTGCCGTGGGGGGATCCTGTCGCCGGTTTTTCGGCGACCTGCTACGACTATGACAGTCGCTGGCAGTTGCCTAAAAAATCGCCTCAGTGGGACAGGCCCTTTAAGATCAATGGTGAATTTGGTAGTCCCCTTTCTGCGGAGTTTAATGTTATAATAGAGCGATTGTCCCTACTTTCTTTTTCTTTCTTTTCTAGGGTCTACTTTCTTACTTTACTTCCTTCTCTAACTTCTTTTCTAAGGGGCTTTCTTTTCCCAACACTCTCTTGCACTTCACGACTCTTGCGCACTTTCTTTACTTTCCTTACTTCTATCTTTTTCTTAAAGCTCAAAAAAATGAAGCAGTACAAAAAATGTATTAAGATATATGTGTTGTGTATTATTGTAATTTACCGTACTTCTAATAAAAATAATTAAAAAATAAAAATTAAAAAAAATAAAAAAATAAAAAAATAAGATCAATGGTGAATTCACTCCTTATGATGTCCTGCTAAGGTGATCTTTTTAAGGTTAAACTACGGTATCAAACCTGGGTCTTTGGCATTGTAAGGCAACAACTCTACCGCTGCACCACCATGCCACCCCTCTTGCCTATAAATGTAGTAAATGGAAGGGAGGTTGGTTTGTGTGACGGTCTGGGCTGCTTGAACGATCAACTCTTTTCCCATCAACATGTGGGGCACCCTTGCCTCGCTCTGCTTCCACTGTATCTAGAAGTGGGGGCGTACGATTCCTGGTGTAGATTTTCCTTCTGCACCTTGAACACGGACAATGATTCCAAGCCAACCATGGTAGCGATTGAAGATTCGTCCCGAAAGTCGAACAGAAGCTAGCTGCGAGTCCAGAGGAAACTGGAAGGAAGCTTGGAGTTCCTGGGTCGCGGTGACCAGAGACAGCAGCTCATTACATCGGCAGTTCTTTTTAGTGGGCAAAAAATAAAACTCGACATACTTATAAAGATTTGGCAATCTTTTCCTCAAGATGCGAGAGCAAACTCGACCACTTGGCTCGCGATCCGTAAGACTCATTAAAACCAGATTAAAAACACAGTCAACATGAATGCTACTCTATTTCTGGGTTTCCGAGCTCAGTAATAATAAGTAACATGTTGAGTCAGAAGAGGGCACAGAATGCACCGCACTCATGTGACCAATGCACCACCAATGGTGTGATCGGTGAACTTTTGCAAAACTTTTGGTGATCATTTTCCAATGTTCTATAGATTCAGGATCAGTTCCTGTGGATTGGAGGGTAGCTAATGTTATCCCACTTTTTTGAGAAAGGAGGGAGAGAGAAAACAGGGAATAATAGACCAGTTAGCCTGACCGGTGGTGGGGAAGTTGCTGGAGTCAATTATAAAAGATGAAATAGCAGCACATTTGGATAGCAGTAACAGGATCGGTCTGAGTCAGCATGGATTTACGAAGGGGAAATCATGCTTGACTAATCTTCTGGAATTTTTTTGAGGATGGAACTAGGAAAATGGACAAGGGAGAGCCAGTGGATGTGGTGCTCCTGGACTTTCAGAAAGCATTTGATAAGGTCCCACATAGGAGATTAGTAGGCTTGTTTTATTTAATTTCTATGTGGAAGTCCAGATAACTCCCAGAACTTCTTTGGGTACAATCTTTAAGATTAAATATGAACATTGCAAGCCATTTTACACCCCACTCCCACAAATAGCTTATTTTTCTCCTCTGGCTTTCCGATAAGAGATGTGATATGCATCAAAGAAGCATCAGGAGTTGTGTATGATGGACGACAGATGGCACAATGGGCTAAGTGTTCGGCTGGCAACCGGAAGGTAGCCGGTTCGAATCCCGCTTGGAGTGCATACTGTCATTGTGTCCTTGGGCAAGACACTTCACCCACCTTTGCCTGTGTGTGAATGTGTGTGAATGTGTGTGAGTGACTGGTGGTGGTCGGAGGGGCCGTAGGCGCAGATTGGCAGCCACGCTTCCGTCAGTCTGCCCCAGGGCAGCTGTGGCTACAGAAGTAGCTTACCACCACCGAGTGTGACTGAGGAGTGAATGAATAATGCGATGTAAAGCGCCTTGAGTATTAGAAAGGCGCTATATAAATCCCATCCATTATTATTATTATTAAAATTAGAGCACATGGTATTGGGTGTAGAGTATTGACATGGATAGAAAATTGGTTGGCAGACAGGAAACAAAGAGTTGGGATTAACGGGTCCCTTTCAGAATGGCAGGCAGTGACGAGTGGGGTACCCCCACCTATTGTCTATTGTCTATTGTAACTATGTCGGTGCCAAACACATGGTGACTCTTGTGTACTGCCTGCTTGAGGTCTGCTGTATGGTCCTACCGGGTTGAATGTAAAACAAAGCAGTTCTAGGTACATTTGACAATAAATACAAGCGGGAGAGTCCAGGACAAAATGCCATAGCTTCAGAATTAAAAGACATTCCTTTAGGGAGGAGATGAGGAGGAATTTCTTTCGTCGGAGGGTGGTAAATCTGTAGAATCCATTGGCAGAGAAAGCTGTAGAGGTTAAGCCAGTGGATATTTTTAAAGCAGGGATAGATAGATTCTTGATTAATGCCAGTGTCAGTGGTTATGGGGAGAAGGCAGGAGAATGGGGTTAGAAGGAAGAGATAGATCAGCCATGATTGAATGGCGGAGTAGACATGATGGGCAGAATGGCCTAATTCTGCTCCTATCACTTATGAACGTGAACTTATGAATCATTAGAATCATCGAGTCAAAGGGTGATACAGCGTGGTAAAAGG
Source organism: Amblyraja radiata (assembly GCF_010909765.2). Lineage (NCBI taxonomy): Eukaryota > Metazoa > Chordata > Chondrichthyes > Rajiformes > Rajidae > Amblyraja > Amblyraja radiata. The sequence goes on along the minus strand of NC_045987.1, from coordinate 5,149,498 downwards.
CTCTTCGGCCCAACTTGCCCATACTGTCCAACATGCCCCATTGACACCAGTCCCACCTGCCCACATGTGGCCCATTTCCCTCTAAACCTGTCCCATCCGTGTATGTGTCTAAATGTTTCTTAAAACATTGCGACTGTACTTGCCTCAACTACCTCCGCCAGCCGCTCGTTCCACACACCCACCATCTTTTGTGTGAAAAAGTTACCTGTAAGATTCCCATTAAGTCTTCCCCCCCCCCCCCCCCTCACCTTAAACCTATGTCCTCTGGTTCTCGATTGATATAATAGTTGAGAGAAGGAATGTCACGGTCAGGGGTTTTATCAATACCACCACAAATCTTGAGCGAAAGCATGGTGCGATCAGATATGCAGGTCCATGTGGGAGTCAAAAAGTTGTTCCTATGATGACTATTAAGCTCGGCATTTCAGGTAAATGGCACGGGAGTAGAGGGTGTTCTTCCTCTCTCGAGAATCATTGGTACATCATTTATCCCGAGCTGAATTCCGATCTCTCCTTTCCCCCCGTTTCGCTCCAGCAAATCAGTGTCTTCTGACTGTTTTTCTCCGCTGTTCTCCAGCGGTTCGAATCCCACCTAATCCCTTAACAATCTGAACTATGAATCAGAGCTCTTTGTTCCGGCAGCTCCAGGCACCGCAGTTTAACTGCTCTCACTTGACACAAAACAGAACCACTCAGCTAACACACAACATAACAACTGATTACAGATGTCGATAAGGCTGTACCAGCTTATCGTCCACATCTGACTCCCACAATCCCGATTATGAATTCATCTCTATTCAATGCATTTCCTTTTTAAATCAGTGGAGAATAGTTTATATAATTCAAAGAGTAACGTGCAACACGGCACGGTGGCCCAGGGTAGAGTTGCTGCCTTACAGCGCCAGAGACCCAGGTTCGATCCTGACCACGGGTGCTTGTCTGTACGGAGTTTGTACGTTCTCTCCGTGACCTGCGTGGGTTTTCCCCGGGATCTCCAGTTTCCTCCCACACTTATCTTGGTAAAATTGTAAATTGTCCCTAGTGTGTGTAGGATAGTGTTAAGAGGCTGTCCCACTAGGGCGACCTAATTGGCGAGTTTAGAAGAGTTTGAAAAATGACATGTTGAAGACCTCCATATTTTGGAAAAATACACCCATACCAACGCTTAAAATGTGGATTATAAATATGTTGGACACAGCACATCTTGAAACATAGAAACATAGAAAATAGGTGCAGGAGTAGGCCATTTGGCCCTTTGAGCCTGCACCGCCATTCAATATGATCATGGCTGATCATCCAACTCAGTATCCTGTACCTGCCTTCTCTCCATAACCCCTGATCCCTTTAGTCACAAGGGCCACATCTAACTCCCTCTTAAATATAGCCAATGAACTGGCCTCAACTACCTTCTGTGGCAGAGAATTCCAGAGGTTCACCACTCTCTGTGTGAAAAATGTTTTCCTCATCTCGGTCCTAAAAGATTTCCCCCTTATCCTTAAACTGTGACCCCTTGTTCTGGACTTCCCCAACATCGGGAACAATCTTCCTGCATCTAGCCTGTCCAACCCTTAAGAATTTTGTAAGTTTCTATAAGATCCCCCCTCAATCTTCTGAATTTCAGCGTGTACAAGCCGAGTCTATCCAGTCTTTCTTCATATGAAAGTCCTGACATCCCAGGAATCAGTCTGGTGAACCTTCTCTGCACTCCCTCTATGGCAATAATGTCCTTCCTCAGATTTGGAGACCAAAACTGTACGCAATACTCCAGGTGTGGTCTCACCAAGACCCTGTACAACTGCAGTAGAACCTCCCTGCTCCTATACTCAAATCCTTTTGCTATGAAAGCTAACATACCATTCGCTTTCTCCACTGCCTGCTGCACCTGCATGCCTACTTTCAATGACTGGTGTACCATGACACCCAGGTCTCGTTGCATCTCCCCCTTTCCTAATCGGCCACCATTCAGATAATAATGCGATTCCTCCTAACAGATAAACCAGACCAATTCTTAAGGAGTTGGTCTCCATTTATTGACTTCTTGGAAGCATATGGTGCAACAGAATCGTAAAAAACAATAGTTTCAGGTCTGGGTGAAAGATGGTCAAGAATATAAAGACTTATCTCCTATCTCCTATTTTCTACTCTTTCTCTTTTTTACTTCTCTCCCTCACTCTCTCTCTCTTTTCATTTTGTCTCTCACACACTATACATCACATGTTGTTCTACTTTCTATTGCCTATTCTCTTTTTCTCTCTCTCTTTAAAAAAATTTTTTTTTTAAATGAAGCTGTACATAAAATGTAACATGCCGACATATATTTGGCACCTGAAAAAAGTTACCACTGTATTGTACTCACTTCTAATAAATAAATAAATCAATAAAGACTATGATGAAGACTATCTACGACTACCTTCGACTACCCTCCTATGGGACGACAGATGGCACAATGGGCTAAGTGTTCGGCTGGCAACCGGAAGGTAGCCGGTTCGAATCCCGCTTGGAGTGCATACTGTCGTTGTGTCCTTGGGCAAGACACTTCGCCCACCTTTGCCTGTGTGTGAATGTGTGTGAATGTGTGTGAGTGATTGGTGGTGGTCGGAGGGGCCGTAGGCGCAGATTGGCAGCCACGCTTCCGTCAGTCTGCCCCAGGGCAGCTGTGGCTACAGAAGTAGCTTACCACCACCGAGTGTGACTGAGGAGTGAATGAATAATGCGATGTAAAGCGCCTTGAGTATTAGAAAGGCGCTATATAAATCCCATCCATTATTATTATTATTACCCTCGATTACCTACGACTAACATGCCGACCTACTACGACTAAACCTACGAGTAAAAAAAGTATCGATTTTTCCTGTGCCGACCTTTTTTTACTCGCGGGCATTTTCTAACATATTGAAAAAAACGCCGCAACCTAGCTGAAGCCTCAAGTTCGCGGAGACCACTCTCGAGCATGAAGGAGAGTTACGAAGACCTCCTACGACCTCGTGTCGACCGTGCTGCGAGTATGATTCGAGGGCAAACTCGCCAGAACTCGCGGATTAGGTCGTTTAGTGTGCGGGGATCGCTGGTCGGCGTGGACTCGGTGGGCCAAAGGGCCTGTTCCTGCACTGTATCTCTAAACTAAACTAAAAGTTGTTAGAACATGAAGAAAGAATAGATTCAGGGCAACAGTGTAAATGTTGACGCAAAATCTAATGAAGATTCCATGGCTGATACAGTTCTGCACTGATTGCATTTATCAAGAAAGAGATAAGTTATATCTTTCATTACTTTATCATTGTTCTTCTAATTCCGCAATCAAAAATTATACAAAACAATCCTTTCAATGATAATGAAACCATTGTGCCATCCACATGCAACATGACTGTTCTAACCATGATGCGTTGTTGAGGCATTCCTTACCTCATGTAGAATTTAGACTTGGAACATGGAACATGGAACATGGAAACAGGTCCCTCGTCCCACCGAGTCCGCGGCGATCAGCGATCACCCCGTACACTAACACAATTTACAATTTCCAGAAGCCAATTGTCCCAGAAACCTGCGCGTCTTTCGAGTGTGGGAGGAAACCGGAGCACCCGGGGAAAACCCACACGGTCACAGGGAGAACGAACAAGCTCCGTACTGGGATCACACATAGTCAGGATCGAACCCAGGTCTCTGGCGCTGTAAGGCAGCAACTCTACCGCTGCGCCACTGTTTACACCACATGTCATGTATATACTCATGATTATTAGAGACAATTTACAATCTTTGCTGAAACCAATTAGCCTCTAAACCTGTATGTCAATACAATAAACAATAGACAATAGGTGCAGGAGTAGGCCATTCGGCCCTTCGAGCCAGCACCGCCATTCAATGTGATCATGGCTGATCATCCCCAATCAGTACCCCGTTCCTGCCTTCTCCCCATATCCTCTGACTCCGCTAGTTTTAAGAGCCCTATCTAGCTCTCTCTTGAAAGCATCCAGAGAACCTGCCTCCACCGCCCTCTGAGGCAGAGAATTCCACAGACTCACCACTCTCTGTGAGAAAAAGTGTTTCCTCGTCTCCGTTCTAAATGGCTTACTCCTTATTCTTAAACTGTGTGGCCCCTGGTTCTGGACTCCCCCAACATCGGGAACATGTTTCCTGCCTCTAGCGTGTCGAAGCCCTTAACAATCTTATGTCTTTACAGTGTGGGAGCACCCGGAGAAAACCCACGCAGGTCACGGGGAGAATGTACATACTCCGTACAGACATGACCATTCCTTTTATAAATCTTCACAACCTAAATATATTTTTCACTAAATAATGACATTAAATAATGGGATGATACTGTCGTTGTGTCCTTGGGCAAGACACGTCACCCACCTTTGCCTGAGTGTGAATGTGTGTGAGTGACTGGTGGTGGTCGGAGGGGCCGTAGGCGCAGATTGGCAGCCACGCTTCCGTCAGTCTGCCCCAGGGCAGCTGAGGCTACAGAAGTAGCTTACCACCACCGAGTGTGACTGAGGAGTGAATGAATAATGCGATGTAAAGCGCCTTGAGTATTAGAAAGGCGCTATATAAATCCCATCCATTATATCTTGTCAGGCGGGTTTCTGATCTCAGACTGGATCTGCTAGAAGGTGGTGGAAAGATACCATCCTTGTTGTTCGACGAGTCAATTCTGCCAATTTAATTTACTTGCAAGAGCAAGCATTGTGTGGCATGGTGGCGCAGCGGTAGAGTTGCTTCGATACAATGCTTGCAGCGCCAGAGACTTGGGTTTGTACGGAGGTTGTACGTTCTCCCCGTGATCTTTGTGGGTTTGCTCCGAGACCTTCGCTTTCCTCCCACACTCCAAAGACGTACAGGTTTGTAGGTTAATTGGCTTGGTCTGAATGTGAAATGTCCCCAGAGTGTGCGGAGGGTGGCGTTAGTGTGCGGGGATGGCTGGCTGGCACGGACTTGGTGGGCCAAAGGGCCTGTTTCCGCGCCGTATCTCTAAACTAAACACTATCAAAGCTGCAAGAGTACAATGCCATTCATTAAATGAAAGTTCTGAAGGCATCAAAGAAATGGTATCAGATGAACTTTAACACCACGTTCCTGAGAAGATCAAACATGTGGAGCAAGGTGCACGCCAGACTTGATTTTTGCTGCCCTTTTTTATGAGCCCGTCGAATCAAACAGCAGCCAAGGTCTCAGAAAGAAAACAAAACCAGGCCAGATTTATTGATTGGAATGGCTTATACAGCATTAACATGTCAGGGATCAGCAAATCAGCACCTCTAGCCTGGAGAGGAAAGTCAGCACACTTGTGTACTTGAAGAAAGACTCTTAGCTGGTGAAGCTGCATCGAGCTGTCCATATGGAAATATTTAATATACAGTAAAACAGCATCAGTGAACGGGGCACGTGTAAACCTTGTTGCTTGGAAAGAACCAAACAGCAAAGGAAAGCTCACGGTAACGTTTACAAGATTTGGTTGAAACTTTATTAGCCCAGTGTTTCTGCTGCACCCGGCCTGGACTACTGTCCCACGATTCTACAATTCCACGGTGGCGCAATGGTAGAGTTGCTGCCTCACGGTGCCAGAGACCCCGGTTCTATCCCGACTAGGGCTGCTGTCTGTACGGAGTTTGTACCTTCTCCCCGTGACTGCGTGGGTTTCTCCAGAGTGCTCCGCTTTCCTCCCACACTCCAAAGACGTGCAGGTTGGTAGGTTAATTGGCTTGGGTAAAAATTGTAAATGGTCCCGAGTGCATAGTGCATTGGCTTGGTGCAAATGTAAATTGTCCCTGGTGTGAGCAGGATAGTGTTAATGTGCGGGGATCGCTGGTCAATGTTGGCTCGGTGGGCCGAAGTGGGCCTGTTTCCGCGCTATATCTCTAAACTAAACTAAACTAAACTGCTAACAGCCTTCTCCGGGTCTTCGCCAAGAGGCTTGTTGTTAAAGTATTAGCTGAGGATATTGGCAGGATTGGCAGATTCTTCAGTCGTTGAGGTGTCGCAGCCAAAGTTATCCTCTCCTGGACTTATATTTACAGATACCACTGTGTTACGCAGCAGATTGAGTGGAGCAGCAAATGGTTCCGCTGCCTCACAAATTCCAGTTACCCAGCTTCAGAATGAAATGTTGCACCATTTGCACCTTCTCCCTCTGACTGTGTGGGTCTCTGTGGCTGAGTATTCTCATGCCCAAAGTTGTTGTACGTTGCTAGGTTCATCGGTCACACTAAGTTTCTCCTGGTGCGTTAGCAAGTTATGGATTCTGGGCGGAGTCAATGACATTTAAAAGACTCTTGGACAGGTACATGGATAGAGTCATCGAGTGAGCCCTTCGGCCCAACTAGCCCACACTGGCCAACATGTCCCAGCTACACTAGTCCCACCTGCCTGCACTTGGTCCATAGCCCTCCAAACCTGTACCAATAATGCACCCGTCTATCAGTCTGCTTCTTAAACGTTGGGATAGTCCCTGCCTCAACTACCTGCTCTGGCAGCTTGTTCCATACATCCACCACCCTTTGTGTGAAAAAGTTACCCCTCAAATTCCCATTAAATCTTTTCCCCTTCACCTTGAACCTATGGTCCTCGAGATCTGAACATTTTCAGTCTTCTGAGATTGTTCTGCCCGAAGAAGGGTCTCGACCCATTCCTTCTCTCCAGAGATGCTGCCCGTCCCGCTGAGTTACTCCAGCTTTTTGTGTCTACCTTCGGTCTAAACCAGCATCTGCAGTTCTTTCCGACACACTTCATTTGAGATAAGTTAGTTTAGCAGTACAGAAGGGCAGATATCAGCAACAGGATTTTCAATTCATGGTATTTGTATTTGGAAAAGTATATGGAATTAATAAAGTAATTATTAATAAAGTATTTTGAATTCATGGTTAACAGCCTTGATTCCTTTCACATTTTAGTGACAGTATTGGCCTTCAGATCTGAAGCATTGGCAGCTTTCTTGTACAATGTGACCAGGGGAGAACTATGAGGAATATTCAGCAGATAAGTTTTGCAAGATATTGCAAATGTGATCACCTTGGACAAAGAGAATTGTTTGATCAAACGGAGTGGAATTATCTTCTTTTCACCTTGAGATAATTGTGGTTTGATCCCATAATTGTCAAATTGTCAAATGGGATTGATATTGTTTAGTTAGAGCTCTGGGTCTCGATCCCTATGTTCCGAAACGCTATCAAGTTCCATTTTTTCTAGGACAGTGCGCGAGACGGGTTTCGTGTTATCATCGTTTCTGTTTGGCCTGGAACAAACAAATAGAAGGCAACTATTTTCAAGGTTTTAAGAGTTTATCTATTTGAATAGTTGTAACTATGCAGCGTTGGTCTCTGATAGTTCATGTGTGACACCTGCAATCCAGAACCAGCAGTAAATAAACATACCCATGGTGGCACGGTGGCGCAGTGGTAGAGTTGCTGCCTTACAACGCCAGAGACCCGGGTTAAAACCTGATTAAGGGGCATGGAGTTCGTACGTTCTCCCAGTGGATTTTCTCCGGGATCTCTGCTTTCCTGCCACACTCCAGACACATAGAAACATAGAAAACAGGTGCAGGAGTAGGCCATTCGGCCCTTCGAGCCTGCACCACCATTCGATATGATCATGGCTGATCATCCAACTCAGTATCCTGTACCTGCCTTCTCTCCAGACCCCCTGATCCCTTTAGCCACAATGGCCACATCTAACTCCCTCTTAAATATAGCCAATGAACTGGCCTCAACTACCTTCTGTGGCAGAGAATTCCACAGATTCACCACTCTCTGTGTAAAAAATGTTTTTCTCATCTCGGTCCTAAAAGACTTCCCCCTTATCCTTAAACTGTGACCCCTTGTTCTGGACTTCCCCAACATCGGGAATAATCCTCCTGCATCTAGACATACAGCTTTGTAAGTTAATTGGCTTGGTTTAATTGTAAATTTTCCCCAGTGTGTAGGATAGTGCACGTGTACGGGTTTGCTGGCCGGCGCGGACTTAGTGGCCAGCGAGTACAGGCCCCGTGCTGTCAAACGCCCATCATATGTTAACCCACTCATTCCTGGGACCATTCTCGTAAACCTCCTCTGGACCCTCTCCAGGGCCAGCACATCCTTCCTCACTCAGGGGGCCCAGTGTATAGCTCTTGAGACATACTACTTTAATATAAACGATTTAATTTAATTCCGATTGTAGTCTTTCTGCAATTGCAGAACAAAGTCGAAGCCACTCTGAGAACTCGGGCTTTGCACTATTTTTTCTGCTTAATAATGACTGCTTCTTTATTACTGCCCTTAATCTAAAATCTATACAAGTGGTCCAAAACGGGGCTGGTGTGATTTAAAACATCAGGCTTACAATGACTATATCCCCATGGACAGAATGACCTGTGAAATTCATTGGAGGGCTGTGTGGTTCTGTGGCTGTCGCACTCATTCTAAACATGTTTAATGTATCCATTTGTTTTGTTCTTGCACGATGAGGTGAGATTTACATCTGGTCACAGTGCTTGTAGGTCATGTATAATGAAGGTCAGTAAACCCCGGCATTATTTCAGCAGGGCAGACATAACTCCGATAATTCAAAAAGGGCACCTGCTTTTAATTTTTGCACCTCATCACAGCACAGCTCAGTACAGGTTTCCCTTTCCCTCGCAAAGCAGCTAAACAACACCCCGACATACAACTCCTGTGATGTTCCCACATTCTCCGCTAAAATTTCAAATAAATTGAAATAACATTGCATCTCCTGCCTTCAAAGTACTCCGCTGCCATGCAGAAAATAAGCACGTGCACACGGTTAGGTTTATCTTTTTGCTTACAAAATCATATTTCCCCTCATATTCCTTCGGTCTGCACATTATATCGCAGTCAAATACTACTTTCAGCTGAAGATGGATGCAAAAAGCTGGACTAACTCCGCGGGACAGGCAGCATCTCTGGCGAGAAGGAATGGGTGGCATCTCGGGTCGAGACCCTTCCTCAGACTTTTACTGCTTTTAGGTCTTGGGGCTAAAGGAATCAAGGAATATGGGGAGAAAGGAGGAACTGGGTACTGATTTCGAATGATCAGCCACGATCACATTGAATGGCGGTGTTGGCTCGAAGGGCCGAATGGCCAACTCCTGCACCTAGTCTCTATGTTTCTGCTCAAGCTGGATATTATACAAGTGAGTGCAATCATAATTTTAAGATTTCATTATAGGGAGCTCGCGGGTCTGTGGGAGACCGCTTTTCGGAGCTCCCGCAACGCAACCTCTCCAGCCCGTGTCGCGGGGTTGAAACGACCCAGAGCGGGGCTGTACATCGCCCGGTGCGGCTTTAATGGCCGCGGGACATTCCAGCGCCCGCTGGGTGCTCCAACTTCGTGACATTTAGACCTGGAGCGAGGCCGTACATCGCCCGGCGCGGCCTAAATGACCGTGGGACTTACCATCGCCTGCCTGGGGCTTCGACATCGGGAGAGAAATGGTGCAGGGGAGAGAAAAGACTTTGCCTTCCATCACAGTGAGGAGGAGATTCACTGTGATGGATTTTTCTGTAAATTGAATTGTGTGTATGTCTTGTAGGAAATTGGCTTTGTTTGTATGGCTGTGGAAACAGAGTTTCGTTTGAGCCTCACTGAGGTCGAATGACATGTAATAAATATTGTATTGTATTGTATTGTATATGCTTGTGACGAGCAATAAGTTTCTGCTTGTGAACTGCTTTTCTTATCTTGAAGAGGTGAAAACCTGCCTGAGATTAGTTTGTGGGTAGACAAGAATGCTGGAGAAACTCAGTGGGTGCGGCAGCATCTATGGAGCGAAGGAAATAGGCAACGTTTCGGGCCGAAACCCTTCTTCAGACTTAGTTTGTTAGATTTTAGATGAAGGGTAGGAATATGAAAAAGCTCTCACTTGTTGCCGAGAAAACAGTCCAAAAAATCAGGACGAATGGAAGCAAAAACTACAGTTTGAGTCTAATTTAGTTTAGACTTAGACTTTAGACAAGAGATATAGCATGGAAACAGGCCCTTCGGCCCACCGAGTCCGTGCCGACCAGCGTTCACCCTGTACACTAGCAGTATCCCAAACTCTAGGGACAATTTACAATTTTACAGAAGCCAATTAACCTACAAACCTGTACATCTTTGGAGTATGGGAGGAACAGCCGGAAATAAACCCAGGCGATCACAGGGAGAATGTACAGACTCCGTACAGACGGTCGATTGTAATCGACTTCAGGAAGCAAAGCAGAGCACACACCAGCACCTACATTGATGGCGCTGCAGGAGAGGTGGTTGAACACTTCCAGTTCTGAGGCATAAACATCACTAGCAATTTGATCCTGATCCAGCCAAATTAAAGCAATGGCCAAGAAGCCACACTAACACCTTTACTTCCTTCGAAGGCTTACGAAGTTCGGCATGCCCCCAACAACCCGCACCAGATTTGCCCTAGAAAGCATACATGTCAGGCTGGTTTGGGAACAGCTCCATCCAAGACCACAAGATATCTCAGAAGGTTGTGGACGTAATCCAGAGCATCACCCCAACCAACCCTTCCATTGACTCTACCTACACTTCATGCTGCCTCGCAAGGCAGCATAATCAAGGACCAGTCACCCTCCTCTCTCCTCTCCCTTCAGGCGGGAGCTACAGAAAGCGCACACCTCCAAATTCAGGGACAGTTTCTTCCCAGCTGTTATCAGGTAACTGAACTGTCTTCTCACCAGCTAGAGAGCAGTCCTGACCTCCCATCTTCCTCATTGGAGACCTTCAAGCTGTCTTTAATCGGACCTTATTGGAATTTACCTTGCAGTAAACGTTACACATGTATCTGTACACTATGGACGGCTTGATTGTAATCATGTAGAGACCTTTCCCTGACTGGACAGCACACACCAAAAAAGCTTTTCACTGTACCTCAGTACAGGTGTCGATAATAAACTAAACTAAACTAAAGAGAATTCCACCCTCATATCCGTAACTTCAACTAAATGAATCTCAAAGGCAGAGCATAACACATCAATGTTGCTAGAGAAATGGTGGAGCTGCTGCCTCACAGCGCCACGGCCCCCGGTTTGATCTTGCGCTCGGGTGCTGTCTGTGTGGAGTTTGCATGTTTTCTTCGTGACCACAAGGGTTTCCTCCGGGTGCTCAAGTTTCCACCCACATCCAAAAGCCATGTGAGTTTGTAAGTTAAATTGGCTTCTGTAAATTGCCCCGAGCACGTTGGATAGTGGATGAGAAAATGGGATAACATGGGAATTTTGTCAATGGTTGGTGTTGTCCCAGTGGGCTGAGGGACCAGTTTCCATGTCGTATCCATCACCCATTCAATACTCATTTAATTTTAATTGAATTCCAATTGTAGTCTTTTGCTACGTTTGCAGAACATTGAGGAAGAGCCAACCTGCAAATGTAACTGAACAAGGTTCTGAAGAAAGGTTTTGGCCCGAAACGTTGCCTATTTCCTTCACTCCATCGATGCTACCTCACCCGCTGAGTTTCTCCAGCATTTTTGTCTACCAAGGATTTGGCTGTTTATTTTGACTGAATAGACTTATGTTCCTGAGTATTATTTTTCATTACCAAATATAGCACAGTCCCAAATGGTCACCAACATATTGGTCAATTCTGAAGTTAGAGAAAGGAAATTAATTCTGCTGTTTAACCTTTGTGAACCCCCTTGACTGCAAACAATTCTATAACTACAGACTCATCATGCGATACCGATTATTTGTGCAAGCAGGTGGCTGGAATGGGCATGAATTGATAGATCCAATAATATCATGACAAATGCAAGCGGGCAACAGAAATAACAAATTAGAAGCAAAATATCAAAGAATTCATGTTATTTTGGTGTGAGATTTTTATCCCCCCGTGAGAAATGCATGTAAGGATTCAAGCTCTATTTACAAAATAACAATATGGAGTTTGACACCTCTTTCCTGTCCCATTTCCTTTGCCTGAGACGGTTAATCAAAAAAAGCAACATACCTCAACTTATGCACAAGGCTCGAAGGCATTGAAGTATGTTTAAATGGATTGTATGATTCAAGGTACCAGAGGTTAGAACGTAACTTTGAGTTCAGTTTATTGGATTTTGAAACATAAATCCTCACTGCAGTTTGACAGCACTGGGCCTGTACTCGCTGGAGTTCAGAAGGACGAGGGGCGATCGCATTGAAACTTACCGAATAGTGAAAGGCTTGGATAGAGAGGATGTGGACAGGATGTTTCCACTAGCGGGAGAGTCTAGGACCAGAGGTCATAGCCTCAGAATTAAAGGACGTTCCTTCAGGAATGAGATGAGGAGGAATTGCTTTAGTCAGAGGGTGGTGAATCTGTGGAATTCTTTGCCACAGAAGGCTGCGGAGGCCAAGTCAATGTTTTACCTTCAATTTCATGAATTGCAAGAGTTCTCAGTCTTTATTGAGAAATTTTACCAAAACAATTCCTAATACCCATGTAAATAACTTCCTTTAACTGTCTCCTGTCCACTGCCTTCAGTAGTTTTAGTTTTAGAAATAGTGTAGAAACAGGCCCTTCAGCTCACTGAGTCCGTTCCTCCATGACCTGTTCCCACTGGTTCTAGACAATCTAACTTTCACATCAACTCCCGACACACGAGGGACACTTTACAGAGGCCAACCAACCTACAAACCGCATGTCTTTGAGATATGGGATGAAACCAGAGCCCCCGGAGCAAACCTACGCAGTCACAGAGAGGACATGCAAACTCCACACAGACAGCACCCAAGGTCAGGATCGAACCTGGGTCTATGGTGCTGTGAGGCATCAGCTTGATTGGCTGTGCTACTGTTCCACCTTTGTTCGCCACTGTGCCACCATTTAATTGTAGGGATATCACCCATCCAACACCAATCTAGAATGCAAGAACCTTGTTGGCAAAATGACCTGATATTATATTCAAAGGTTCAAAGGTTATTTATTGGTCACATTAATAAGAGATTTAAACATAAAGAACATCCCCCCACAATGGCTCCCACCATGAGGGAAGGCATAATGTCCAGTCCCCAACCCCAGTTCACCCATAGTCGGGCCCATTGAGGCCTCCACAGTTGCCTCTACGGAGGCCCGATGTTCCTGGCCGTTCTCGCCGGGTGATGTTGCTCCGGCGTCGGGAGAATCCTCGCAGCGGCCTGGGACACCTGGAACGGCCGCTTCCGTACTGGAGGCCGCGGCTTCCGAAGCCAACAAGGCCGCGCCGGTTGGAGCTCCACAACTGGCGATCTCGTCGCGAGATCCCAGGCTCCCGGTGTACAGTTCGGCGCCGCCGCCCGCAGCTGGCCGCTCCTCAAACCCGCAGCTCCGCGATGTTTTACTCGGCGGTCTTCAGCTCACCGGAGCTCCAGCGCGGCGACCCAGGCAAGGCATCGCCCGCTCCATGATAGCGCTCCAGCGCTGTGCCGCTGCCGAAGCCGTGGTTCTGGGCAGTGCCCGACAGGAAACGCCGCTCCAGGCACGCTGGTAGGCCGCGAGGACGGGTCGAAGCTGCAGCCCGGAGAAAAGCTGCCTCTCCGACCAGGTAGGGACCCTGAAAGGTAGTTTCCCCCTTCCCCCCCCCCCCCCCACCCCCCACATAAAAAAGTCTAGAACTCCAGAAACAAAAACACTTTAACTAACTAAAAATAAAAAGAAGATGAAAAGACAGACAGCTGCAGGCTGGGCAGCCGCGCACAGGTGAAATAATCAACGTATGACAATTCAAGACGTGGCTTGACCCTTGAGTCTTCAATGCGCTCATCAATAGCTACCAGATGATTTTTCTTTCATTTTTCCTGTCATTTATTGAATGCAAAATTGTTAGCTTCTTGAGTTTGAACAGGCTTTATAATGCAGGAAGAGAATGCAGATGCTGGCTTACACCGAAGATAAACACAAAATGCTGGAATAAAGGACCTGTCCCACTTGGGAGACCTCCACCGCGACCTCTGGCGACTAAAAAAAAAATTAAGGTCGCGGTGACCTACGACCTTCCTCGACTTTGTGTACGACCTCCTACGACTATGTTGAAGACCTCCCTCGACTATGTTGAAGACCGGCTTCGACCATGTACGTTTTAACCGAGGCTGGTCTCGTGCAAATTGGTCCGTGAATGAGCGTGACCCCCTTCCACCTCCAGGGGACCACACCGAAAACCAACAACGACCAGTGACGAGTGTCTACAGCTCAAATGATCACCTGATAAAATGATGTCATGTCTGCATTTTTTTCTCACTCACTAAAAAATGCCTCCCAGGTTTAAAAAAAAAAAAATCATTCTGAACCATGCAAGCAAGGAAGGAACTAGTTTGGAGGATGTTAGCAAAAATACAACTACTGCTGTTTGCAGTAGCCCTTTTGCTTCAGCAGCCTTTTAGGAAAAGCAGAAGGGGAAGAGCAAGGGTGAAGAGGAAGCACAAGAAGAGGTCTCAATGGGTGAATGGAGATGGTGTGATGGAATGTCCCAGTACAGCAGAAGACTGGAAGAGAGTGGCGCTGGGCTTTGACAAAAGATGGAACTTTAAGCACACATGTGGGGCAGTGGATGGCAAGCATGCCATTCGTGTCCTTGTCCCTGTACCCCTCATTTTCCTTATCGTACAGGATGGCATTCTGCTGGAACCATTCCTCAAGGTTCCCCTCCTGCTGCCTGGTGAAGGTGTAGGGCATAACCTTTCCTCCAGCCCTCCCTCACCACCAATGGGGCATCTGCCTCTGATGCTGTGTCAGACACAGGAGAAAGGGCTGCTTTGCTGCCTTCAAATGAGGCAATGAAGGATGGGGTGGTGGTGGGGACATATACTACCACCCTGGTCTCCTCCTCCAGGGGTCTCTGATGCAGGGCTACCTCCTCCTGCACTATCACCTCCTGTGGCATCACCTCCTGCCACTCCTCCTCCGGGGTGAGCAACACCTGCAAGGCAGGTTTTTTGAGGGTTGTGTCTCCCCCTGCCCTGCTGCCTTTTTGGTGCCATCTCTAAAAAAGTCTCCTCTCCAAAAAAACTCTCCAGCTATGAATGAACATGCCTTGGAGTGACAGAGGTGACGTTCTGTTGTTTAAATCACCTTTTTTTTCTACTGATCTTTTTTTCACCCCAGAGCTATTACCTTCGACTACCTACGACTAGCATCACAACCTACTACGACCGGCTTCGACGAGACCTACCACTAAAATAATATCGATTTTTTCCACGCCGACCTATTTTTAGTCGCTGTCAATTTTTAACATCTAGAAAAATACGCCTCGACCTAGCTGAAGCCTCGACTACGCGGAGACCACTCTCGACCACGAAGGAGAGTGATGAAGACCTCCTGCGACATTGCCGCGGCTATGGGTCGCGGGCAAACTCGCCAGAGGTCGCGGTGGAGGTCGCCCAAGTGGGACAGGGGCTTATCTCCGCATCTCAGGGAGAGAAGGAATGGGTGACATTTCAGGTGTGACCCGAAACGTCACCCGTTCCTTCTCTCCAGAGGTGCTGCCTGTCCCGCTGAGTTACTCCAGGATTTTGAGTCTATCTGCTTTATTGTGCTCCCTGCTGTATGATGTGAATTGTGTAGGAAACGCAATGTACCAGTCCCTGGAGCTGTTAACAATGAACGCGTACATGCCCAAGCATGTTTATATTTGTCCTGGAGAGGATGGTTGCTTTCTTAACTTCCAGCTTCCAAATTATATCTCTGTTTGAAGCTCGAAAATTGGAAGGAAATATACGTAGCATATAAATATAGGTAGTATGCCAGATAATTGCAATGTTAAAATAAAGATAACTGTTCAGGGACATTTAATTCCCCAAGCAATTTAAAAAATGTCAGAGGATCTGGCTCAGAGATCTAATGCGAAGGAGATGATGGAACATAAACAGTTGAAGTGAACATGACTATTTTGTCAACGAAAGCACATGAATTTCAACGATTCACCTTCATCTTAAAAAATGTACACATATTTTATTCATTTGTCGCAAGCCAAGTTTTATTCTTCTTCAATCTACGCTGAGGGAATAACAGAGGCTACCATTTTAGTCCGCTGTGTTTTGACCAACGGATCATGCTTTGGGATGTTTGTGTTATGTCGATCCATCTTGCCAGCGACAAGCGGGTAAAAAAACTACACGCGCACACACATAGCACGGTGGCGCAGCGGTAGAGTTGCTGCCTTACAGCGCCAGGGACCGGGTTCGATCCTGACTATGGGTGCTGCCTGTACGGAGTTTGTACGCTCACCCCGTGACCTGCGTGGGTTTTCTCCGGATGCTCCGGATTTCTCCCACACTCCAAAGACGTATCGGTTTGTAGGCTAATTGGCTTCGGTATAATTGTAAATTGTCCCTCATGTGTGTAGGATAGTGTTAGTGTGCGGGGATCGCTGGTCGGCACGGACTCGGTGGGCCGTAGGGCCTGTTTCCGCGCTGTATTTCTAATTCAAACTAAACTAAACTAAAAAAAACAGCACACACACAGATTCATTTAAAACCGACACATCTTTAAGCCATAACGTTGACTCTTCAAACATTTTCACTGACTATGGAATGGCTGGCTTAACATCTCCAGCTTTATTTGGTACCTACCAGAGCAGGTGGTGTCTTCCCAACCGAGCCCATTGGGATTTCGTCATTCAAACTTGTTAGGTTAGGCATGATACAGATACAGAGGTACAGCACGGAAACAGGCCCTTCGGCCCACCGAGTTCACACTGACCAGAGATCCCCATTATTCTAGCACACACTATGCACTGGGACCATTTACAATTTTTACCCAAGCCAATTAACCTACAAACCTGAACGTCTTTGGAGTGTGGGAGGAAACCCGAGCCCTCGGAGAAAACCCACGTGGTCACGGGTATAACATACAAACTCCGTACAGACAGCACCCGTGGTCAGGAACGAACCTGGGTCTCTGGCGCTGTAAGGCAACAACCCTACCGCTGCAATCCCGAATGAAATAGAGTAAGGATTGGATTCTTGTGTGGGAGCCAATTGGAGTATCCAACCCTGTAAATCCCACTATGTATCAGGTCATAGAATCTATAATATTTTGGACATTAAATACTAGATTTTAGAATATTTTTAAAATACTGAATTCCTTTCATTTTGATTTTCATCCTGTTATGTCAAATTCTTCTATGTTAGAATTCAGTGTTAGTGCTGCTGGCTCACAACACTGGAGACCCAGCTTGAATTCTGATCTCAGATGCTGTCTAAGGCAGAGCTTATATGTTCCCTCCACGCCTTTCTCCAGGTGCTCTATTTCATCCCACATCCCAAAGGCATGTTTACAGACACAAAAAGCCAGATCTCAGCGACTCAGAAGAAGAATGGTCCCGAACCGAAACATCGCATATTCCTTTTCTCCAGAGATGCTATCTGTCCCGCTGAGTTACTCCAGCTTTTTGTGTCTATCTTCGGTTTAAACCGGCATCTTGGTTAATTTTCTTGGTTAATTAGCCCTTAATATGCCTTAATGGTGACCATAAATTACTAGTTAATAATTTGGTGAGCGCCTTTCTAATACTCAAGGCGCTTTACATCGCATTATTCATTCACTCCTCAGTCACACTCGGTGGTGGTAAGCTACTTCTGTAGCCACAGCTGCCCTGGGGCAGACTGACGGAAGCGTGGCTGCCAATCTGCGCCTACGGCCCCTCCGACCACCACCAATCACTCACACACATTCACACACATTCACACACAGGCAAAGGTGGGTGAAGTGTCTTGCCCAAGGACACAACGACAGTATGCACTCCAAGCGGGATTCGAACCGGCTACCTTCCGGTTGCCAGCCGAACACTTAGCCCATTGTGCCATCTGTCGTCCCATTATGTTATGGTGAAAGGTGTTGTTAAGCTGGAAAGGGTGAAGAGAAGATGTATGAGGATATTTCCAGGACTCAAAGACCTGAGCCATGAGCAGGCCAGGACATTATTAATTGGAACACAGGAGGATCTTATAAAGGTGTACAAGACCATGAGGAATAGATAGAGTAAATGCACAGCGTATTTTACCTCGAGTGGAGCAATAACGAACCAGAGGCTAAGTTGAAGATGAGGAGGGAAAGGTTTAATAGGAACCTGAGGAAAAACCTTTTCACGCAAAGGGTGGTGGATGTTTGGGTTGAGCTGCCAGAGGAGGTACAGTAGCTGTGGCAGGTACTATCACAACATTCAAAAGACATTTGGACAGGCACATGGATAGGAAAGGTTTAGGATATGGGCCAATTTCAGACAAATGGGGCTAACTTAGACTTGGCATTGGTTGGCTTGGATAAGTTGGGCGAAAGGGCTTAATACAATGTTGTATGACTCTATGACTCTAGAGGTTAATGGCAAAGGGAGAAGGGCCTCGTCCCAAAAAGTCACACATTCCTTCTCTCCAGAGATGCTGCCCGTCCCGCTGAGTTACTCCAGCATTTTGTGTCTATCAATGGGGATAAGATGGGTGCGTGTGTGTGAGAGAGAATACGTTGCAAGAAATGAGAGGGTGAATGGGACGAATAGATTGGTTCCCACGAGATGCCACTAACTCCATTCTGTGTCATAAGAAGTGTAAAATAAGAATTATAAAATAAGAATAATATCTGAGGTACACAAAAATGCTTTAGAAACTCAGCGGGTGCAGCAGCATCTATGGAGCGAAGGAAATAGGCAAAGTTTCGGCCCGAAACGTTGCCTATTTCCTTCGCTCCATAGATGCTGCTGCACCCGCTGAGTTTCTCCAGCATTTTTGTGTAGCTTCGATTTTACAGCATCTGCAGTTCCTTCTTAAACAAGAATAATATCTGTGCGGGCCTGTCGTTTTGTAGCCGGGGATCTTTGCTCATGGGGATGGAGAACTTCTCACTCAATCTTTAGTTTAGTGTAGAGATACACTAGCGCGGAAACATCCCTTTGGCCAATTAGCCTACAGACCTGTACGTCTTTGGAGTGTGGCAGAACCAGTGGTCAAGGCATTATTTCACACAGCCACCGCTCACCAATAAAATGATCACTGAAGCCCGCTGTTTGCTGGGTGAGAACGGGACCCTGGTGTGACTTGGGTGGGGGAGGGATGGAGAGAGAGGGAGTGCAGGGGTTACTTGAAGTTAGAGGCATCGATAGTCGTACCGCTGGGGTGTAAGCTGCCCAAGCGGAATATGAGATTCTCTTCCTTCAATTTGCGATTCGCCTCACTCTGACAATGGAGGAGGCCCAGGGCAGAAAGGTCAGTGTGGGAGCGGGAAGGAGAACCTTTAATATTGTCATGGTATAACTGTAACCATGACTGGCTTTACAAAATTCATTACAAACTATCTTTTGAAGTTGGAGACGAGGTGCTGGAGTATCTCAGCGGTTCGATCCTGACTGCGGGTGCTGTCTGTACGGAGTTTGTACGTTCTCCCCGTGACTTGCGTGGGTTCTCTCCGAGATCCTCGGTTTCCTCCCGCACTGCAAACACGTACAGGTTTGTAGGTTAATTGGCTTGGTGTAAATGTAAACTTGTCCCTAGTGTGTGTGGGGATCGCTGGTCGGCACGGTCTCGGTGGGCCGAAGGGCCTGTTTCTGTGCTGTATCGCTGAATTAAACTAAAAGAACAGTTTGCAAGGTGGAAAACTATCAACCCAGTATTGTAAACACATCCCATGAAAAACAGAGCAATCCAACAAATAATATAATTCGACTTTGACAAAACTACGCTAATGACACACTTCAACTGCATACAACGTGACAGTGAAAATATGAGTGGTGAAGTACAATTACTTTTTAAATATGCTTTCCATTAAACGTGAACTTAATGGGAAGTAGTGTACTTTACTGAATAGTGTTATTGGGACACGAATATCTCCAGCACACAGTGTTTACACGTCAGTGGAATTCCACACAGCGGGGCATGTCTAATGCCTCACTACTTGCAGTGGAGATCATTACCAGTTTAATTATTTGTCCGAAATTGAAGTTATATTAGTTCATTTTTAGTGGTTCAGTCTGTGGGAAAATAATCAAATCATAATTTCCAAGAGGGCACAAAGAGGGGGAGCCTGAAAATATGTCTGCAACTTGCAGGAGAATCACGGAGCAAAGAAGCAAAAGAACCGGAGAAGAACGACAGGCTCAAGGTCATTAAACTCAGTTGGCATTGGTTATAGACACCGGAGCAAAGTGATTTTGAAAGGGATTTCAAATGGAAAGCCTTCTATTGCCACAGGAGTCTCTTGGGGTCGAGTCAATGGATATTTTTAAGGCGCAAATTGACACTGTCACTGCTTTGGACACTGGTGGGAGAGTCTAGGACCACAGGCCACAGCCTCAGAATAAAAGGATGTTCCTTTAGAAAGGAGATGAGAAGGAATTTCTTTAGTCAGAACGTGATACATCTGTGGAATACATTGCCGCAGAACGCTGTGGAGGCAAAGTCAATGGATATTTTTAAGGCAGAGATAGATAGATTTTTGATTAGTATTAGTCAGGGGTTACGGGGAGAAGTCAGGAGAATGGGGTTGAGAGGGAAAGATAGATCAGCCATGATTGAATGGGAGAATAGACTGAATGGGCCAAATGGCCTAATTCTATTCCTATAACTTAAGGGCTTATGAATAACTTATTTGCAAACTCCAACGTCCATGAGAAAGTGAAAGGAAGTTTCAAGTGCGAATGCCAGAACCTCATCTAACAGGAAATACTTAAAGAAAACCATGTTGGAACTTAAGAAAAAGAAAAGTAATGGGTAACTTCTCTATGTATAGGAAGTAACTGCAGATGCTGGTTTACACTGAACATAGACACAAAATGCTGGAGTAACTCAGCGGGACAAGCAACATCTTTGGATAGGAATGGGTGGCGTTTCGGGTTGAGGCCCTTCTTCAGATAACTTCTCTATTGCAGCTTGCATAACTGGAAATCTCTGCTTTGTTCATTTAGTTTCGTTTATTTTAGTTTAAATGATGATGGCGGCGCTGCCTTAGCAGCTGCGGCTCGCCTGCAGTCCGTCTGTTTTTTTTTCTTTTTTGTGTTGTTCTTTTGTCCTGTTTCAGTTAATTTTTGGTTTATTGTGTATGTGTGTGGGTGGGGGGGAGAAACATGTTTTTGGTCTCTTATTTCGGGGGGATGCGACTTCTCTTGTCATATTCCCCCGTCTCCGCCTGTGCTGAGGTCTAATAGTGGAGCTGGCGGCCTCGGAGCTGGAGCAGCGGCAGAGGCGACCCGACCTCGGAGCGGGCAGCGGCTGCGGCAGTAGCGACCTGAACTCGGAGGATCGGCCGCGGGCCCGGTGGACTCGGCCGCGGGCCCAGTGGACGACATCGTCGGGAACTCGCAGGTTGGTGACCCTGTTCTCCGGAGCTCCCACGACAACAGCTGCGTCCTCTGGACTGGAGGGTGGCTTCGACCAACCCGGGCCACGGAGTTGAACCGGCCCGTTCGCGGAGCTTGGATTCAGCCGCGGGACTGACATTACTTGCCATCACCCGGCGGGGTCACAACATCCGAAGCCTGGATCGCCTCGGCGCAGAGGGAGAACAGGAAGGGAAGAGACAAAGACTTAAGACTTTTGCCTTCCATCACAGTGAGGAGGTGCCTGGTGAACTCACTGTGGTGGATGTTAATTTGTGTTTATTGTGTGTTTTTGTCATTTTTTACTATATGTAGGACTGCAAGGCAACGAAATAAAGGCTACTTTGACTTTGACTTTAGTTTAGTTTGGAGATACAGCACGGTCTACCGAGTCCGCACCGACCAGCGATCCCCGCACATTAACACACTAGTGAAGCGTTTATTTTACATCACAAGCCAATTAAACCTACAAACCTGTACGTCTTTGGAGTGTGGGAGGATACCGAAGATCTCGAAGAAAACCCACGCAGGTCACGGGGAGAACGTACAAACTCCGTACAGACAGCACCCTTAGTCAGGACCCAACCCAGGTTTCTGGAGCTGCAAGCGCAGTGAGGCTGCAACTCTCTCACTTCGCCCCATGCCACCCTTAGAAAGGTCAGAGATTAGTGAGGCAGTATCGTGACACAGTCACCATTTACCAGACATTGGGAACTTTCTTGTGTGTGTATTTTTCTTTTCTCCTGACTATGTGAAAATTAGACAGCCTTGGGCCAGTGGCTCAAGGCCAGTATTTGGATGGCTTGCTTGTACATTAGTTGGCAGAGTCATGATTGGATTGCTTTCCTTTTTGGGAATCGTTCAAAATTGTTCTGAAACATTTTACCTCCATTCTGCCCGCACCCTCATCCTCCCCCCACATAAGCATCAATACAATACACACCCCTTCAATTACATTTATCAATAAACCCTCTCTAAAAAAATTTAGCTGAGATCTAACATATTCATGAAGGAGAGAATCGATAATCATGTATGGTCTTTCCGCTGACTGGATAGCACGCAACAAAAAAGCTTTTCACTCTACCTCGGTACACGTGACAATAAACTAAGCTGAACCAAACCAAACCAAACTAACTAACTAAACCAAACTCAACTCAACCAAGCTAAACAATAATGCTGGCCTGTCAGGAGATTCAAGAGAGACATGGCTTCACACAGTATATGGATTGCCATACAAAACAGGGCAGCAACCTCCCATGATGATGTATTTCTGGTCCAAGATTCATAGAAACATAGAAAATAGGTGCAGGAGTAGGCAATTCGGTCCTTCGAGCCTGCACCGCCATTCAATATGATCATGGCTGATCATCCAACTCAGTATCCTTCTCTCCATACCCCCTGATCCCTTTAGCCACAAGGGCCACATCAAACTCCCTCTTAAATATAGCCAATGAACTGGCCTCAACTACCTTCTGCGGGAGAGAATTCCAGAGATTCATCACTCTCTGTGTGAAAAAAGTTTTTCTCATCTCGGTCCTAAAAGACTTCCCCCTTATCCTTAAACTGTTCTGGACTTCCCCAACATCGGGAACAATCTTCCTGCATCTAACCTGTCCAACCCCTTAAGAATTTTGTACGTTTCTATAAGATCAGCCCTCAAGATTCAAGAGATTCACGAGAGTTTATTGTCATGTGTCCCTGATAGGACAATGAAATTCTTGCTTTGCTTCAGCACAACAGAACATAGTAGGCATGACTACAGAACAGATCAGCATGTCCATATATCATGCTTTCCTTTAATATATTTTTCCAAAATGTGGTCATCTTCAATGGGTGAATGGGTCTAATCTACATGAATATACTGTGTCAGATATGAATTGGATTGCCTGACCATCTCTATTTAATGGCAAGGCATCACTGGGGCCGACAGCACTTGGCAAGACCACAACACACTAGCAAGTGTAAAAGCTGATAAAAGTGGGCCCAACTTAGTTTCTCATCGTTATCGCAACGCTGAGGTTCGTTACAATTTGAAACACACTGCAAACTGCCCATTGTTATACATGATGTGGAAACATGTAACCAATTTTCACAGTGAACATTGTTTGCTTTATCCAATATATATTGGACCTGGATGTTCACCAGATGTGGGTGTTTAGCTCCCCCTTGTGAATCAGACAATTAGGTTAAAGTCAATACCATGATTTACTCCTCCCTCGACTCCATCCAAGGACCCCGACAGTCCTTTCAGGTGAGGCAGAGGTTCACTTGCACCTCCACCAACCTCATCTACTGTATCCGCTGTTCCAGGTGTGGACTCCGGTATATCGGCGATACCAACAACGGAACTCACTATCAAAACATGGAGGGGACGGGGGACACAATTCTTTGGCGGCCGGGCGCGCATGCGCACACTCACAAACGTGCGCGAGGCTTCGGAGGCTCAATCCAGCGCTAAATGCAGCACAACTGCCTGTCTCACCGGGTTAACTAACAGCCCTGTCTGGACTGACGGGATACCAGCGCTGCTTCTCCGCGCTGGCCATATTTCCCGCAAGCCCAGGCAGGTTAACCTGGCGGGGATGTCGCCCACCTCTCAAAACATGGGGGGGACGTGTCCCCTCTGCCCCCCCACCCCGGGTTTTCCGCCCCTGGGCGATACCAAGCGCAGGCTTGGCGATCGTTTCGCTCAACATCTCCGCTCAGTTCACCTAAACCTACCTGATCTCCCGGTTGCCAAACACTTTAATTCCCCCTCCCATTCCCACACTGATCTTTCTGTCCTGGGCCTCCTCCATTGTCAGAGTGAGGCCCAGCGCAAATTGGATGAACAGCACCTGACATTCTGCTTGTGCAGCTTACAACTCATGTTTCCATCCTACATTGCACCAGTGCTTCATTAGCGATCTGCCATGCCATTTTCCTTTCGTATCATTTTGTATGATATTGACTTCCATAACTTCAAGTAACCCTTGCATTACCTCTGACTTCTGACTGGTTTCTCTGCTCCCCGCGCATTAACACTATCCTACACTCACTAGGAACAATTTACAATTTTACCAAAGCCAATTAACCCACAAATCTGTACATCTTTGGAGTGTGGGAGGAAACCGGAGCACCCGGAGAAAACTCACGCAGGTCACGGGGAAAACGTACAAATTCCGTTCAGACAGCACCCTTTCCAAATTGACAACATCTTTCCTATAACACAATACCCTAAATGCTTCTTTAGAAAAAGATGTAATTTTCCAATTTGCTATCTCATCTGTCATAAGACATGTATGGCAGCACAGTGGCGCAGCGATAGAGACCCGGGTACGATCCTGTCTACGGGCGCTGTCTGTACGGAGTTTGCACGTTCTCCCCGGTGACCTACGTGGGTTTTCTCCGAGATCTTCAGTTTCCTCCCACACTCCAAAGACGTACAGGTTTGTAGGTCAATTGGCTTGGTACGAATGTAAATTGTCCCTAGTGTGTGTAGGGTAGTGTAATTGTGCGGGGATCGCTGGTTGTTGCAGATTCGGAGGGTCAAAGTGCTGCATCTCTAAACTAAACTAAACTAAACTAAAGATATAGATGCTTCCAACCTATATTATATCAGTGCATCAAAATTTATTAGCGAACTGCCGTGCCATTTTCTTTGCAAAATGCTGTTCTCCATTCTATTATCAACACCACATTATTGCAGCTCATAAAGAGAGAATTTTCTTTTTTTTTTAAAGAAAAAAGTCAATGACATACTCAAAACATTATTTAACGTTATGAGACCAATGTGCGGTAATGGATTCAAAACAGATGACAACACAGTTGTAACGTTCAATTTATTCTGAATGGAAAGATTTCGGGTCAGTAATAAATCAATGGACAGATGATATTTCCGAACTAATTATTCAGATGGTCCCAGGTTAATGATACCCAGGAATACTCACAAGTTGGCAACACCACTGTTTCCTTAGGGGTGGCACGGAATTGGATTTAATGAGCATGGATTCAGTGAGCGGGGCCTTAGTCTCAGTGCTTGACGTGAGGCTTATTAAAATAAAAGTGTCCTGCGCGGGATTTCTGTCCCCGAAGCAACAAATCCAAGAGATAGACGCGTATTATTAATGATAAAACAGGAAACAAAATACTGGACGTGAAGCATAATGTGCGATCCCATTCAAAATTATTAAATCATTCCCAAACATTATCCCCCCCCCCCCACACACACTCACGTTCACACACACACACACACACACACACACACACACACACACACACACACACCCACACACATGTTCACACACACACACACACCCCACACGCACACACACCACACACACACACACACACACACGCACGCACACACGCACACACACATTCACTCACACACACACTCACACACACACACACACACACACACACACACACACACACACGCACACGCACACACACAATCAGCAGCGGACTGGGTCTAAAAATATTGGTTGCCAGGAGACAAAGGGGGCCCACTTGATATAGTGGGCCCACTTCATCAGGGGCCCACTTGCCATCGGGCAAGCTGACACCCTGGCCAGTCCGCCACTGCATACATTCACACACACACTCACATACAAGCAGGTGCATAGTTGCGCTCTGACAGGCATTATGTCTTGAGTCCTGAAACTTTTGGAAAAGCAATTGTCAATATTGCTGTAAATCGCAAAGCTCTACCTACTGCCCTTCATCAATGTGCAACAAAGAATATTCATACTTATAGAGTCATAGTCATACAGCATGGAAACAGGCCCTTCGGCCCAACTTGTCCACACCGACCAACATGTCCCATCTACACTAGTCCCACCTGCCTGCATGCCCCTCTAACCCTGTCCTATCCATGTACCTCTCCAAATGTTTCTTAAATATTGCGATAGTACCTGCCTCTTGAAAATGGCGCCCAACTGGCGACTCTATAT
The DNA here is from genome assembly GCF_010909765.2 of Amblyraja radiata. Lineage (NCBI taxonomy): Eukaryota > Metazoa > Chordata > Chondrichthyes > Rajiformes > Rajidae > Amblyraja > Amblyraja radiata. The sequence continues at coordinate 5,123,317 of NC_045987.1, read as the reverse complement.
ACTGTCTCAGTGTACTGCCACGATACACTTGTACTCTGGCGCTCTTAAGGCAGCAACTCTCCCACTGCGCTCGTGCCACCCCTCTTCAGAATTTCCCGGATATCCTACTTTCATTTCAGATTTCTGAATTTTGCTTTTGGACTTGATTTTCCTGTCTGTTTTTAAGATCTTTTTTGCCATCGTAAAGCAGATTAAAATCAGCAAGCCTGAATTTTGCCCGTAGATATCAAATTTACCTAGAGTTCTTCTCACCATGATCCTGTCTCTCTCCAGCGGCAAACAACTTGTTGCCTTTCAAATTAGACTGTACAGCTTGCGTATGATGAAAGTGAACAGGTCTGTTCTTTTTGGCTGGTACACAAAATTGCTGGAGGAACTCAGCGGGTGCAGCAGCATCTATGGAGCGAAGGAAATAGGCGACGTTTCGGGCCGAAACCCTTCTTCAGACTGATGGGGGGTGGGGAAAGAAAGAAGGAAAAAGGGGAAGAGGAGGAGCCCGAGGGCGGGCGGATGGGAGGGTGGGAGGAGACAGCTAGAGGGTGAAGGAAGGGGAGGGGACAGCACAGGCTAGCCAAATTGGGGGAATTCAATGTTGATGCCATAGGGGCGCAAGGACCCCAGACGGAATATGAGGTGCTGTTCCTCCAATTTCCGCTGTTGCTCACTCTGGCAATGGAGGAGACCCAGGCTTCTGTGAGTTGAGCTTTCAAATGCCAGATAGATGCTCATCCACCTGGAAAATTAATTGGCTCATCTCTCAAGGGCCTGTCCCACTTTCCCGAGTTATTCACAAATTCTCCTGAGTTTTCAAACTCGCAGAATATTCGTAAAGAGGCTGTAGGAGTCCGTGGAAATGTCGTAGCGGCTCGTTGTATTGTATTGTATTGTATTGTATTCAAATTTATTGTCATTGTCTCAGTTAGAGACAACGAAATGAATTTCCCTTACAGGCAGTATCATAAAAATAAAAATAAATAAATAATAATAAATAATAAAACATATTAAAAATAAAAAAAAATTTAAAAAAAAAAAAAAAAAAAAAAAAAAAAAAAAAAAAATGTCGTAGCGGCTCGTTAAGCCAGCCATAGGTACTCGGGGCTTTTTTTTACTCGTGGACATTTTTCATCATGTTGAAAAAAAGTCCCGACTTACCTGATGCCCCGAGTACCTACGGCTGGCGTAGCGAGCCGCTACGATATATCCACGGCCTCCTGCGGACCCGTTACAAACATTCTGCGAGTTTGAAAACTCGAGCGAAATCGTGAATAATTCGGGAAAGCGGGACAGGCCCTTTAGTCTGCTGTTTCATTATGAAGAGGAGGTAATGTATGAAATTAGGGGGCAGAGCAGGAGGTGGTGATTGTAACAATGGATAGCCAGGTAATACACATGAACAGTGGTCTGGTTATTGTTCCATTAAAGCATTCTGTAGAGAAAAGCTTCATTACAGTATTTGCCAGGAATCATATTATGTTGGTTGCTTATGCACAATCAAAGCTAACCAGGTTAATATATTGCTTAAGAAAGAACTGCAGATGCTGGAAAAATCGAAGGTAGACCAAAATGCTGGAGAAACTCAGCGGGTGAGGCAGCATCTATGGAGCGAAGGAATAGGTAACATTTCGGGTCAAGACCGAGAAACGAGATAAGTTCATAAGTTCGTAAGTGATAGAGGCAGACTCAGGCCATTCTGCCCATTCATGGCTGATCTATCTCTCCCTCTCAATCCCATTCTCCTGCCTACTCCCCCTAGCCCCTGACACCCGTACTAATTAAGAATCTATCTGAGATGTCAAGATAAGCTCAGCTCATCTGCCTGCAAGTGATTTTCCCTCTAGTCAAATGAAGGTCTGGGATAAAGGTTCTGAGTGACTGGCCAATCTCAGTCTCTCATTATTGCTTTGAAGAATGATATCTATGCTGCCCATTAAAATGGGGGCGTCACGGTGGCGCAGCGGTAGAGTTGCCGCCTTACAGCGTCAGAGACCCCGGGATTGATCCTGATTACTGACGATGTCTGCATGGAGTTTGAACGTTCTCCCTGTGACCTTTGTGGGTTTTCTCCGGGAGCTCTGGTTTCCTCCAAAGACGTACAGGTTTGTAAGGCTAATTGGCTTGGTTAAAATTGTAGATTGTCCCAAGTGTGTGTAGGATAGTGTTAGTGTGCAGGGATCGCTGGTCGGCACGGACTCGGTGACCTGAAGCGCCTGTTTCCACGCTGTATCTCTAAACTAAACTAAAATCGCATAATTCCTATGATAGGTAATTCTGAGAAAATAGGTAACCTGGGTTTATTCCATGGAAGGTTTTGCTATTTTAGCTTTTGAGTGCTGATTTATGTATTTATCTAGTTATGATTTATCTAATTCTGCCTATCTATATATCTCTTTATGCAGCTCACTGTGTAATTTGTCATTGAAGAATCCCACTAAGGACTCATCTATATTAGATTATATTATATTATATTTAACAAGTTTCTGTTGTGCGAATTCAATTGATTGAGCCGCTTAATTTATGGCTGAAAATTCATTGTCCTGGAGTAATTCAGCATGTCAGGCAGCATCTCTGGAATGAATGGACAGGCCATGTTTCAGCTCGGGGCCTTTCACAGAGTAGACTGTGCCTCACCAAGAGAAAAAGGAAATTTGCAAGATATGACTATTTAAAAATAAATCAGAAATCAAGTTTTTTGTAAATTTGAGAAACAAAAACTTGTAATCCATTTTAGTTGGCTTCTGCCACTATCCCAATGTTAGCTGAGAAGGGACATGTTGAACTTACATTTCAGCATCTAATTTGCTAATATTATGTTGGTTATTAGGCATTGGGGGGGGGGGGGGGGAGGAGAAGGGGCATACAGTGAGGTCAAACAACATGAAATGTAAAACTTGCACATTCCTAAGGGATGAGATTTACCAACAGGAACTGCCTTGCGTTCCTTTGAATGTAAATCTATACTTTAAAACAATCCAGCAGTCATCTCAGGTAATTTATTCCACAAATCCATCAGCATCTGTTACAGGATTTCCATCTACATTTTCCAGTTTGCAGACTCCTGGTCTTTTGCCTTTTCTTCCGAAAGTAGCTTTGAAAAAATCCATTCTTGATCTTAAAACATCGAGAATATCACTTGCCGGTCTCTTCGTTGCAGTGAGCTTCTTTAACATGCTGATTATGGATACTCAAAACCAATCTTAGTACTTGACATCTTGTTTCTTCTTGTCTTGAAGAGGTGCTCCAGGCAACATTTGCAACGTGCCCTTTTACCCGCCCTTTCCCCCACAGTTCAGGACTACATGCACACATTCAAGGTGAAGCAATAATATTTACATGCATTCCTTTCAACATGATATAAATCCCTCTTCACCGGGAAGAATAAATACAGACTGGGTGACCACTTTGAAGAAGACCTCCCTCCATCTACTCAGTCTACAATCGTTATCCCAAATCTCTGGCCAAACTGGCATTTCAGTTCCCTGGTCCGCCCCCAGTCTGACTTGGCTTCCAATCCAACACAATACAAACTCACAGAACGACAGCTGAGTTTTTGTTTAGTTTAGAGATACAGCGTGGAAACAGGCCCTTTGCCCCACCGAGCCCGCACCGACCACCGATCATCTGAACAATGGTTCTATCCTACGTACACCAGGGACAATTTACGGAGGAATATGAAGTCATCCTCAAGGTAGGAAAAATAGAAAGGCAGGGTTTTGATGAGAAGGGTTCATGACTATGAAGCAGGAATGTAGGGGTGTCCTTGCTTGTGATGTAGGTACAGCAAGCAATGAGGAAGGGAAATGGAATTTTGGGAACTAAACTAAATTAAAGTACACTGAACTAAACTAAACTGAGTTGAGGTGAGTTGAGTTGAGTTTATTGTCACGTGTACTGAGGAACAGTGAAAAGCTTTTGTTGCTTGCGAACCAGTCAGCGGAAAGACTATACATGATTACAATCAATCCGTCCACAGTGTACAGATACATGATAAGGGAATAAAGTGAATAACATTTAGTGCAAGATAAAGTCCAGTAATGTTTGATCAAAGATAGTCTGAGGGTCTCCAGGCAAGTAGATAGTAGCTCAGAACATCTATCCCGTTGTTGGTAGGATGGTTCAGTTGCCTGATAACAGCTGGGAAGAAACTGTCCCTGAATCTGGAGGTCACACTTCTGTACCTGGTGCTCTCCCCTAATTGCCCATTTACCTCTTGCCCGATGGGAGGGAAGAGAAGAGGGAGTGGCCGGGGTGCAACTTGTCATTGGTTATGCTGATTAGGCTTTGCCGAGGCAGCGTGAGGTATAAATGGAGACAATGGAAGGGAGGTTGGTTTGCGTGTTGGTCTGGGCTGCGTGCACAATCGTGCGGTCTTGGATGGAACGCTTCTCAAACCATGCTGTGATGCATCCCGATAAAATGCTTTCCAGGGCGCTTCTGTGGAAGTTGGTGAGATTTGCTGTGGGCTTCCTGAACTTTCTAAGCTTCCTAAAGCCCCTGTCCTACTTAGGAGACCTAAACAGCAACCTCTGGTGACCTTGCTCACCACCCAAGGTTTCCATGAAGTCACCTGAGGTTTTGGTCACTCTCCCCAATGGTCGAAAGTGGTTTCCGCGTGGTCGAGGCTTCATCTAGGTCGCTGTTATTTTTTCATCATGAATAAAACCGGCCTCAACTAAAAATAGGCTGCTGTTTTAAAATTCAATAATTTTTTTGTCGCAGGTCTAGTCGAAGTCGGTTTTCTTCATAGTCGAGGAAGGTTTTCAACATATGCGTGGGAGGTGGTAGGAGGTTGCAGGTCACCTCGACCTTGATTTTTTTTTGGGTGGGCAAGGTCACCAGAGGTTGCTGTTTAGGTCTCCTAAGTGGGACAGGGCAAACTAAACTAAACTAAACTAAACTGGTGTGAAGGGCAGAGTAGCCAGCTCCCTACTTCTATATCTTATACCAGAACCAGTCCACAGTTCAAAATAAGGTTGCAGATTTGTGAATAATCTATAACACTAGCCACTTAAACAGCAATGTTATTTATCTTGTGGAAAGGTTAGTTGGCCAAAGAGCATTTCATAAGTGAATTTAAAAGCCTAAAATGCCCACAATGGTTAAAGACAAGAGCTTTTACATTTCGAGTTCACACCGGATTATTTCCAAAGACTGCACTGCATTATAAATCACAATTATGCTTTCTTAATCCTAGATTCCCACAAAGGAATTTGAAACCATACCTATTGAAGTAAGAATAATATTCATCGACTCCCGACAGGGGGAAATAATAAGAAGCTTTTTCAGCAACGATTGGAAACTTTGGTAATTTTGCACATGAGCAGAGGTTGTAAACAATTAATAATTAAAAACTACTGGAGCCCAACCCTCCAACCAATACATATCTGAAAAAAGGTACGTGTTACACGAGACTCCAATGTTCCTGTTTCAGAGGAAATACAGTACTTCACACGGAAGATATTTTATTGAGTTCCATTAGCAATGAGATAGCAATTAGATGTATATTTTCTAATGGATGTCATGATGTTAATAACATACTAAAATATGACCTAGAGAATGTTAATCCAAAGCCATTATCAATTGACTGTTATTTACAGATGAAATGTGTAATATAGACCAGAATATATTTAGTTTAGTTTAGTTTAGTTTAGAGATAAAGTGCGGAAACAGGCCCTTTGGCCCATCGAGTCCGCACCGACCAGCGATCCACACACATTAACACTATCCTACACTAGGGACATTTTTTACATTCATTCCAAGCCAAGTGACCTACAAACCTGTACGTCTAGACACGCCAGAGGCAGGAAACATGTTTGGGGGAGTTGGGGGAGTCCAGAACACAGTTTAAGAATAAAGGGTAAGCCATTTAGAACGGAGATAAGGAACCACTTTTTCTCACAGAGAGTTGTGAGTCTGCGGAATTCTCTGCCTCAGAGAGCGGTGGAGGCCGGTTCTCAAGATGCTTTCAAGAGAGAGCTAGACAGAGGTCTTAAAGATAGCGGAGTCAAGGGATATGGGAAGAAGGCAGGGACGGGGTACTGATTGTGGTTGATCAGCCATGATCACATTGAATGGCGGTGCTGGGTCGTGGGGCCGAATGGCCTTCTCCTGCACCTATTGTCTATTTTCTTTGAAGTGTGGGAGGAAACCGAAGTACTCAAAGAAAACCCACACGGTCACGGGGAGAACGTACAAACTCTGTACAGACAGCACCCGTAGTCGGGATCGATCCGTGGACCCGTAGTCGGGACTCTACCGCTGCGCCACCGTGCCGCCCCTGAAATAATGCTGTGCAGAGGAAGATGAGTAATTATTTTCTCTTAGTAACATCAATTCAGTTTTTTCCAGTCACCACAGCTCTGCATATCACAACTTTTACACCTGCCTTTCTTTGCGTTCTAACTCTCAAACTTCCCTCATTAATGTGTCAACTAGATGATTTCACCACAGCAGCAATAGTCTCCTCCTAGCATGTATATTTTTTAATGTAATTAATTTAATTTCTAATTTAATTCTTTATTTCGAACGGAATAAAAAGCAAGTGTGAAACAGCAGACAAAAAACAAAACAAGAATATTTATAAAGTGTCATAAACAAAATCAATAAATAAATGAAATCATATGTGTCCGAAAAGGAGCAGGAACAAGCCAAAGCTTATTAATTCCCACCCCTTATTCAGCTGCTTATGATTATCTTATACAAATTTAGCAGCTATATGTACACCATATGTACACCAGCAGCTATATGTACACCAAATTATTTACATTTATACACTAATCAAATATTTACAAAGCCATACAAAAAAGAGAGAAACCCCCCCCCCCCCCAAAAAAACCCTCATATACTATACAGTATCTTAGTCATATATACAACCCATCTTCCCTTTGTCCTACTTAGCAAACCATGCCTTCACTTTCTACAGCCCTGGACTTAACTATCCTCTTTTTCACTCTTGCTGTGTCTCCAGTGTTCAATAAAAGTCTGAAGAAGGGTCTCGACCCGAAACGTCACCCACTCCTTCTCTCCAGAGATGCTGCCTGTCCCGCTGAGTTACTCCAGCTTCTTGTGTCTATCTTCACTAAAACAGATACCATTTCACTAGCAGTGTAGGAAGGAACTGCAGATGCTGGTAGACACAAAACGCTGGAGTAACAGCGGGACAGGCAGCATTTCCGGCGGAGTTACTCCAGGGTGGGCGTTTGGGGTCGAGACCCTTATCAGCAGCATCCTGATCCTTGTTATTTGTTTCTCTAAAGAGACGTTTTTTGCATTTTAAGGGTATTTTCGTGCATGGATTGTCTCTGGATATGATTATTTAAGGTTTTCTTGGCCTGAAGCATCCATAGTGTTATCTATATGCTGACTCACATATCTCCGACACTTGCCAACTTGCAGGTAGACAAAAGTGCTGGAGAAACTCAGCGGGTGCAGCAGCATCTATGGAGCGAAGGAAATAGGCAACATTTCGGGCCGAAACGTTGCCTATTTCCTTCGCTCCATAGATGCTGCTGCACCCACCGAGTTTCTCCAGCACTTTTGTCTACCTTCGATTTTCCAGCATCTGCAGTTCCTTCTTAAACACTTGCCAACTTGCCTTCCCTCTGGCTCGACAATGCCTTGAGTTAAAATCTCTCATCCTTATTTACTTGTTGCACCTTGGCCTGTCCTCCCTTCTGTAATCCCCTTAAATCAAACCTTCCAGGTCTGTAAATTTATCGAGTTCTGCTCCCTTCTAAATCGCTGAAATTCATTATTTTGCCAGCCATGCCTTGACCTTTCTGAACCCAAGACTTGAGAATTCCTTATACCCTTGCAGTGTCTCGATGCTCACGAAAACTAACATCATTGACTGTCACTTTTTTTTGTTTCGTTTTTAGTTTCCAGATACAGGCTATTCGGCCAGGCCAGTCCGCACCGACCAGCGATCCCCAAACATTAGCACCACCCTACACACAGATTAGGGACAATTTTACTTTTTTTGTAACATTTGTACCAATTAACAATCAAACCTGTACGTCGACGGAGTGTGGGAGGAATCCGGAGCACCCGGAGAAAACCCACGCAGGCCATGGGGAGAACGGACAAACTCCGTACAGACAGCACCCGTAGTCAGGATCAAACACAGGTCTCTGGCGCTGTAAGGCAGCAACTCATGTGATGTTTTCTATCATAATCCATCCATCTGTCTGTCTATCTTCATCTATATATATTTATATATATATATATATTACTGTATTTATATATTCAGCTCCAGCTCCAGTTCCCTACCTCCCAGTTCGGACCCAAGCCGGACTATCGATATATTTCATCTTCCCGCCACCCCCCCCCCCCCCCCCACCCCACCCCACCCTGCATCAGTCTGAAGAAGGATTTCGGCCCGAAACTTTGCCTATTTCATTCACTCCATAGATGCTGTCGCACCCACTGAGTTTCTCCAGCATTTTTGTCTACCTTCATGTATTTATATTTTTTATACATAAACACACACTCACACTCACACTCACACTCACACTCACACTCACACTCTCTCACACACACACACACACACACACACACACACACACTTTAGGCTTTAAGGAATCATTTAATCTTATCCATGTTTTATTATTTTTGGACAGATTTACCATGAACCTCGATAACAAACCCCACAACCATACTGGGTTTCAGCGTTATCAACATTGCGAGGAGATTCACAGATACAGAAAACAGATGTTGAGTTAGCAAAGGAGAGATTAGGAGGGTTAGCAGCACAGCTGGTTGGCGAGATGGGTTTGGATGGATATTTTGAGGGGGAAATGAAGATGAGTGTGTGGTACAGGCTCCCAAAGAACTGCTGTAGCTTTGGGAGCAACAGCAGCAGGAGTTTAGCAAGAGATACGACTGATTGGCTCTAGCCCAAGTGGGAGGAGAGAAGTGAAAACAGTTAAAGTAGAGACCAAGGACAGGCAGACTTTACTCAGAACTGCTGTAGATTTGGGAGCAACAGCAGCAGGAGCTGATCAAGCAAGAGATACGACTGATTGGCTAGCCCAAGTGGGAGGAGAGAAGTGAGTCAGTGCTGGGAAAACAGTTGAAAACTGAGGAATTTGGTTTGTAAATTGGTAAATCAGGCAATTTATCAGTCAATTTAAGCAAGACTGCTCTTGGGGAGCGGCCTTGTGAGGGAAGTGCCCTGTGAGAAAAGTGTGAGTCTTTGGCTCGAGAGTCTTTGGCGAGGAGGTTGAGGAGAGGAGACCACGCAATACGCTTGAGAGGTAGAGATGAAAGAAGGAGATGTCAGGCAAGCTGATTCAGTGCGATGCTTGCAGTATGTGGGAGGTCAAGGACACCGCTGGTGCCTCTGGCTGCTACAAATGCGAGAAGTGCATCCAGGTAGAGCTCCTGAAGGGCCGTGTTGGGGAACTTGAGAAGCAAGTGGATGACCTCCGGTTCGTCCGAGAAACGGAGTCGTTCCTCGACAAGTCCTACAGTACGATTGTTACACCTAAGGTACTGGAAGAGAGAAGGTGGGAGACAGTGAGAACGGGAGGGAAGCATGGAATGCCAACTTCCCCGGGTGTTGTACCTCTTGTGAACAGGTTCACCCACTTAGAAGCTGTCGGGACAGAAGAGGTGTTTACACTGGGCAGCGGACTGGCTTGTGATGCGAATAGGGCTGTTGAGCCAAAACCAAAAAGGCCTAAGGCAGGCAACGCCATTGTAGTGGGAGACTCCATTGTGAGAGGTACGGACAGGGGTTTCTGCGGCAACAGACGGGATGCGAGGATGGTGTGCTGCCTTCCTGGTGTCAGGATCCAGGATGTCACGGACAGAGTGCAGAAAATCCTCAAGGGCGAAGGCGAACATCCGGACGTGGTAGTGCATGTCGGCACAAACGATGTCGGAAAGAAGGGGATGAATATTCTGCAGCGTGACTTTAGAGAGCTCGGAAAAATGCTGAAAAGCAGGACCTCCAGGGTTGTTATCTCCGGTTTGCTTCCAGTTCCTCGTGCTGGCGAGAGCAGGAACAGGGAGATACGGGACCTGAACGTGTGGCTGAGGAACTGGTGCACGGGGCAGGGATTTAGATTCTTAGATCACTGGGATCTGTTTTGGGGTAAGGGGGAACTGTACAAAAGGGACAGATTGCATCTTAACAGGTGTGGGACCAGCATTCAGGCAGGCAGGTTTGCCACTGCTACACAGGTGGTTTTAAACTGAATAAGGGGGGTGGGGTGTCGAATGGGATAGAGGAGGATGGAGTTAAAGGGAAAGGGTTTCTTAAATGTGTGAGCGTAGAGACAGAGGGGTGTAAAATGAGGGTAGAAGCAATAGGTAGCAAGGTGAAAAGTAAATGTGGCAGGCAGACAAAACCAGGGCAAAAATCAAAAAGGGCCACTTTTCAACATAATTGTATAAGGGGTAAGAGTGTTGTAAAAACAAGCCTGAAGGCTTTGTGTCTCAATGCAAGGAGCATTCGTAATAATGTGGATGAGTTGAATGTGCAGATGGCTATTAATGACTATGATATAGTTGGGATCACGGAGACATGGCTCCAGGGTGACCAAGGCTGGGAGCTGAACATCCAGGGATATTCAATATTCAGGAGGGATAGAGAGAAAGGAAAAGGAGGTGGGGTAGCGTTGCTGATTAGAGAGGAGATTAACGCAATGGAAAGGAAGGACATTAGTTTGGAGGATGTGGAATCGGTATGGGTAGAGCTGCGAAACACTAAGGGGCAGAAAACGCTGGTGGGTGTTGTGTACAGGCCACCTAACAGTAGTAGTGAAGTTGGAGATGGTATCAAACAGGAAATTAGAAATGCGTGCGACAAAGGCAAAACCGTTATAATGGGTGACTTCAATCTACATATAGATTGGGTGAATCAAATTGGCAGGGGTGCTGAGGAAGAGGATTTCTTGGAATGTATGCGGGATAGTTATCTAAATCAACATGTAGAGGAACCAACGAGAGAGCAGGCTATTTTAGACTGGGTATTGAGTAATGAGGAAGGGTTAGTTAGCAGTCTTGTTGTACGTGCCCCCTTGGGCAAGAGTGACCATAATATGGTTGAGTTCTTCATTAGGATGGAGAGTTACATTGTTAATTCAGAAACAATGGTTCTGAATTTAAAGAAAGGTAACTTTGAGGGTATGAGACGTGAATTGGCCAAGATTGACTGGCAATTAATTCTAAAAGGGTTGACGGTGGATATGCAATGGAAGACATTTAAAGATTGCATGGATGAACTACAAAAATTGTTCATCCCAGTTTGGCAAAAGAATAAATCAGGGAAGGTAGTACATCCGTGGATAACAAGGGAAATCAGGGATAGTATCAAAGCGAAGGATGATGCGTACAAATTAGCCAGAAAAAGCAGCATACCGAAGGACTGGGAGAAATTCAGAGACCAGCAGAGGAGGACAAAGGGCTTAATTAGGAAAGGAAAAATAGATCATGAAAGAAAACTGGCAGGGAACATAAAAACTGACAGCAAAAGTTTTTATAGATATGTGAAAAGAGAGAGATTAGTTAAAACAAATGTAGGTCCCTTGCAGTCAGAAACAGGTGAGTTGATCATGGGGAACAAGGATATGGCGGACCAATTGAATAACTACTTTGGTTCCGTCTTCACTAAGGAAGACATAAATAATCTGCCGGAAATAGCAGGGGACCGCGGGTCAAAGGAGTTGGAGGAATTGAGTGAAATCCAGGTTAGCCGGGAAGTGGTGTTGGGTAAATTGAATGGATTAAAGGCCGATAAATCCCCAGAGCCAGATAGGCTGCATCCCAGAGTACTTAAGGAAGTAGCTCCAGAAATAGTGGATGCATTAGTAATAATCTTTCAAAACTCTTTAGATTCTGGAGTAGTTCCTGAGGATTGGCGGGTAGCAAACGTAACCTCACTTTTTAAGAAGGGAGGGAGAGAGAAAACGGGGAATTACAGACCAGTTAGTCTAACATCGGTAGTGGGGAAACTACTAGAGTCAGTTATTAAAGATGGGATAGCAGCACATTTGGAAAGTGGTGAAATCATTGGACAAAGTCAGCATGGATTTACGAAAGGTAAATCATGTCTGACGAATCTTATATAATTTTTCGAGGATGTAACTAGTAGCGTGGATAGGGGAGAACCAGTGGATGTGGTGTATCTGGACTTCCAGAAGGCTTTCGACCAGGTCCCACATAAGAGATTAGTATACAAACTTAAAGCACACGGCATTGGGGGTTCAGTATTGATGTGGATAGAGAACTGGCTGGCAAACAGGAAGCAAAGAGTAGGAGTAAACGGGTCCTTTTCACAATGGCAGGCAGTGACTAGTGGGGTACCGCAAGGCTCAGTGCTGGGACCCCAGCTATTTACAATATATATTAATGATCTGGATGAGGGAATTGAAGGCAATATCTCCAAGTTTGCGGATGACACTAAGCTGGGGGGCAATGTTAGCTGTGAGGAGGATGCTAGGAGACTGCAAGGTGACTTGGATAGGCTGGGTGAGTGGGCAAATGTTTGGCAGATGCAGTATAATGTGGATAAATGTGAGGTTATCCATTTTGGTGGCAAAAACAGGAAAGCAGACTATTATCTAAATGGTGGCCGACTAGGAAAAGGGGAGATGCAGCGAGACCTGGGTGTCATGGTACACCAGTCATTGAAAGTAGGCATGCAGGTGCAGCAGGCAGTGAAGAAAGCGAATGGTATGTTAGCTTTCATAGCAAAAGGATTTGAGTATAGGAGCAGGGAGGTTCTACTGCAGTTGTACAGGGTCTTGGTGAGACCACACCTGGAGTATTGCGTACAGTTTTGGTCTCCAAATCTGAGGAAGGACATTATTGCCCTAGAGGGAGTGCAGAGAAGGTTCACCAGACTGATTCCTGTGATGTCAGGACTGTCTTATGAAGAAAGACTGGATAGACTTGGTTTATACTCTCTAGAATTTAGGAGATTGAGAGGGGATCTTATAGAAACTTATAAAATTCTTAAGGGGTTGGACAGGCTAGATGCAGGAAGATTGCTCCCGATGTTGGGGAAGTCCAGGACAAGGGGTCACAGCTTAAGGATAAGGGGGAAATCCTTTAAAACCGAGATGAGAAGAACTTTTTTCACACAGAGAGTGGTGAATCTCTGGAACTCTCTGCCACAGAGGGTAGTCGAGGCCAGTTCATTGGCTATATTTAAGAGGGAGTTAGATGTGGCCCTTGTGGCTAAGGGGATCTGAGGGTATGGAGAGAAGGCAGATACGGGATACTGAGTTGGATGATCCATGATCATATTGAATGGCGGTGCAGGCTCGAAGGGCCGAATGGCCTACTCCTGCACCTAATTTCTATGTTTCTATGTTTCTATAAGGAGAGAGTGGCCATCTGGAGAAGAGATGTGTATCCCGCGACAAGAAAAACCCCCTAAATAAATGGAACGCGCCAAAGAAATTTACTTTTTGAAGGCAGGCTTCAATATAAACCAAGCACGCACTAAAGTGGTTGCCTGGAAAATAATTAGCATGGTCCTCTGCCAATAACCTAATACATTACTCCAAGTAGCCACAAATTGAAGGCATAACTATCATTCCCATTTTTGCACAAAGTTTGCAGTTCATCCCCGACCACCCTACCCAGCAAGGAAGTCGTGCCAAGCCCCACATAGTTATATCAGGACGAAACAATGCAGATGTGTTCATTTTAGTGGAGTCAGTTCAGTGCAAGTAACAGCTACAGTAAGTAATGTTCGATTTTAGTTTTGTTTAGTTTAGGAATACAGCGCGTAAACAGGCCCTTCGGCCCACCGAGTCCGCGCCGACCAGCGATCCCCGCACACTGACACTATCCCACACACACTAGGGCCAATTTACACTTATAGCAAGCTAATTAAACTACAAGCCAGTACGTCTTTGGAATGTGGGAAGTAACCGAAGATCTCGGCCACTGGGAGAACGTACACACTCCGTACAGCACCCGTAGTTAGGATTGAACCCAGGTTTCCAGCGCTGCAAACTCTACCGCTGCGCCACCGTGCTGCACTAGTGTGCTCGAGTGTTCCAATCAGAGCTCCGGGTCCCGGCTTTGATCCTGATCTGTGATACTAGTTCACACAAGAAAAGTGGCTTTTTAGTTTATTCAGTGGAGAGGCAGAGATGGCACGAGAGAGAGAGAGACAGAGAGAGACCAAAGCTGAGGTTCGAGTTTGAGTTTTGTTTATTGTCACGTATACCGAGGTACAGGGGAAAGCTTTTTGCTGTGTGCTAACCAGTCAGCGGAAAGACAATATATGATTACAATCGAGCCATTAACAGTGTACATCTAGATACATGATAAAGGGAATAATGTTCAGTGCAAGGTAAAGCCAGTAAAGTCATAGATTGTGCGATGGTCTCCAATGAGGTAGATAGTAGCTCAGGACTGCTCTCTAGTTGTTGGTCGGATGGTTCAGTTGCCTGGTGTTCCAGGTTATTGATGCCACCTCCCTAAGTGCCTATTTCCTGGCACCCCCCCCTAAGGGATGTAATTCTAAGGCTCTATAATGCTCTATCAGGCCACATTTGGAATATTATGAGTAATTTTGGGCACCATAGGACGACAGATGGCACAATGGGCTAAGTGTTCGGCTGGCAACCGGAAGGTAGCTGGTTCGAATCCCGCTTGGAGTGCATACTGTCGTTGTGTCCTTGGGCAAGACACTTCACCCACCTTTGCCTGTGTGTGTCCTTGGGCAAGACACTTCACCCACCTTTGCCTGTGTGTGTGGATGTAATTATGTGAAGCACTTTGGGGTCAATGCAAGTTGACTAAAAATGTGCTATATAAATAAAGAAATTTAAATTTATATCTGTGGAAGGACGTGCGGTCTGGAGAGGGCACAGAGGAGGTTTACAGGAATGATCCCAGGAATGTGTAGGTTACTATATGACGAGCGTTTGACGGCACTGGGCCTGTATTCACGAGATTAGAAGGTTGAGGGGGGGGGGGACCTCATTGAAACATACCGAATAGTGAAAGGCTTGGATAGAGCGGATGTGGAGAGGATGTTTCCACTAGTGGGAGAGTCTAGGACCAGAGGTCATAGCCTCAGATTCAAAGGACAGTCCTTTAGGAAGATGCAGGGGAGAATTTAGGTAGATAGATTTTTGATTAGTACGGGAGAAGGCAGGAGAATGGGGTTAAGCCCCTGTCCCACTATGTGAGTTTTCCCAAGAGCTCTCCCGAGTTTTAAAAAAAAAAATCAAACTCGCGGTACTTCATCACGAGTATTTTTTTACTCTTGGAAATTTTTCACACTGTTGAAAAAACTTCACGGGTTACCGCGTTTCCCGAGTACCTGCCGTTAGCATTACGAGCCGCTACGAGGCATCCACGAGCTCCGACGTACCCGCTACGTACATTCTACGTACTTACCACGAGTTAGATTTTTTTTTAAACTTGGGAGAGCTCTTGGGTAAACTCGCATCGTGGGACAGGGGCTTTAGGAGGGAGAGATAGATCAGCCACGATTGAATGGTGGAGTAGACTTGATGGGGGAAAATGGCCTAATACTGCTCCTATGACGTGACCTTATGACCTTAATTCCCCATTTGCTGGTGCTCTGTTTGGTATACCATCTCCCTTACTGACACACTCTATCACTCCATCCGTTGATTTGTAGTAGATGGGATGGGAACAGAGAGATCAAGAATGGGGAGAGAGAGAGTTGTCAGAGATAGTCCAGGTGAATATGAGGGCAGGGTGGATTTTCTTAACTCAACTTTTCTTAACTGCCTGGGTGCAGGAGGCAGATCCCAATGCAGTCGTCAATGTAGCGGAGAAAGCGTTGGGGGATAGGGCCAGTGATCATTTGGTATAAGGATGGTTCAATGTGACCAATGTAAAGCCAGCCATAACTGGGGCCCACACGAGTGCCCATGGACACACCTTCAACTTGAAGTAAGTAAGAGGAGTCTAAAGAGGGGTTGTTTAGGGTGATGCCAAGTTCCGGCAGGCAAAGGAGAGGAAACCGATTGTGTAGGAAGGAACTGCAGATGCTGGTTTACACAGAAGATAGAGACACAAATGGCCGGGGTAACTCTGCGGGACAGACAGCAACTCTGGAGAGGAAGGAATGAGTGACGTTTCGGGCCGAGACCCTTCTTTGGTCGGGGGGAAGGGAAACGAGAGTTATAGACGATGATGTAGAGAGATGAAGTACAGTGAATGGAAGATATACAAACAAGTAACGGTGATACAGGAAGCAGGCCACTGTAAGCTGCTTGTTGGGTGAAAACGAGAAGCTGGAATCGGTCTCTGTTCAAGCAAGAACAGGAGAGACCTTGAGACCTTCCCAATGGGGGATGGAGATGTTAACAGACTGCACATCCATGGTAAAGATAAGGCAACGGAGGAAGGGTTGAAGGGCGTGTGAGGTACCTTGGATGTAAGTCGACCCAACTGGCCCACACCAACCAACATACCCCATCTACACCAGTCCAACCTGCCTGCGTATGCATCTATATACACTATGTAGGAAGGAACTGAAGATGCTGGTTTAAATCGACAATAGACACAAAATGCTGGAGTGACTCAGTGGGACAGGCTGCATCTCTGGAGAGAAGGAATGTGTGACTTTTCGGGTGAAGAAGGCTCTCAACCCGCTCCTTCTCTCCAGAGATGCAGCCTGTCCCGCTGAGTTACTCCAGCATTTCGTGTATCTATCTATATATATATATATTTCTGTAATTTCATTCTCATTCACACAGGTATCAGAGGTTATGGGGAGAAGGCAGGAGAATGGGGTTAGGAAGGAGAGATAGATCAGCCATGATTGAATGGCGGAGTAGACTCGATGGGCTGAATGGCCTAATTCTACTCCTATCACTTATGACCTTAGGACTCCCTGTGCATATCTTTGATGCCACAATGATCAGCTATCATCTCGCCTGTAATCTTTAAGCCAGCCTATCTGATATCTTTCCACAACTAACATCGTTATCTGCCACAGTCACCCAGGTTAAAGAACGTAAGCATGGCTTAGTACGACACAGCAGACAAGGTCCATTCTGCATTACCTCACACTTGTTTGGACAAGGAAGTCATCGCCAAGAGAAACATTTAATAAATGCTCAGCACACGGAAGGTCTGACAGTATTGTTTTCACTAATGCTGCACTGTTTGAAAACAATGTAGTTCGCAACACAATGGGAGGTTTTGTTAGAATGTATTACATCTCAAAATGAAGTCAATGTGTGGAGAATGTACTCAACATGAACCTAGAATTTTTTTTTTTAAAACATACTTATTTCGTTGAGAATAGCTACAGGCAGTGGGGCAACTTCAGACCAACTTCACACAAAGGCACTGTCTCTCCAAAGATTGTTCACACACCCCGCTCCAAAGCCTCTTGGCAGGCATGCTGAAGAAAAGTTTGACAACTGCCTAATAGAAACACATGTCATTTGTAATTCAATTGAAGTGCTCGTCAGATCTCTCGCTCACAATGGCTACTCAAGTCAATCTTATGGGGTTCGAGCAGTTGAACTCAGCTAACAGATAGAGACAAAACAATTGAAACCTTAATTAGTTCTTCCTGTGCTTTTATGTTTTCATAGTTTTTTATCATATTAAAGACCAAAACTTATACAAATCAAACGTTTTGACTCTCGGTCAATGGAGTCTTAGCTTAGTTTAGTTTAGTTTAGAGATACAGCACAGAAACAGGCCCTTCGGCCCATCGAGTCCACACCGACCAAAAATCCTTGCACATAAACACTATCCTGGGAACAATTTACATTCATTCCAAACCAATTAACCTACAAACCTGTACGTCTTTGGAGTGTGGGAGGTAACCGAAGATCTCGGCGAAAACCCACCCAGGTCACGGAGAGAACGTACAAACTCTGTACAGACAGCGCCCGTAGTCATAATCGCACCAGGATCTGTTGTGTTGATGGAAAAAAATGATCTTTGAGATAATATAGGGTGTCTTGTCTAATCTGTTTCACCCTCTAATAGAATAGATTGGGTAGATGCACAGAGTCTCTTGCCCGGAGTAGGTAAATCAAGGACATAGGTTTAACATGAGGGGGAAAAGATTTAGTAGGAATCTGAGGGGTGACTTTTTCACACAAAGGGTGATGAGTGTATGGAATGAGGTGCCAGAGGAGGTAGGGATTATCCCAATATTTAAGAAATAGTTAAACAGGTACATGGATAGGACAGGTTTGGAGGGATATGGACCAAACGCGGGCAGGTGGGTCTGGTGTAGCTGGGACATGTTGGCTGGTGTGGGCAAGTTGGGCCGAAGGGCAAGTTTCCACGCTATGACGGTATCACTCTATGACTTACCAGCACCTGCCCTTCCACACAACGCAGTGTGTAAACAAGCGCGGACTCTAGTGAAACGACGAGACACAAAGAGAATCTTACTGGCAATTCACTTCCAAGCCGCCGGCAAAAGGTGAATATGTTTCGGCCAACAGGCGGAGAAATTAATAAAACAATTCAAAACAAAAAGCAAGGCTGATATGGCGAAGCCAACAACAGCACATATTTACAAGGGCGCGATCATTGAACTAATTATCTGAACTTCGTCTTGGCTGAATGCAGCTGCAAAACTTTTAACATTGTGTGACTCAAACAATCAAAGCGGGAAGAAAATACTCGTACAAGCTTGTGCCTGACGTCAGTGGGTCCAATGGAGTTTAGTTTAGTTTCGAGATGCTTCGTGGAATCAGGCTCTTCGGCCCACTAGAAATTAGAAGATTGAGGGGGGATCTTATAGAAACTTACAAAATTCTTAATGGGTTGGACAGGCTAGATGCGGGAAGATTGTTCCCGATGTTGGGGAAGTCCAGAACAAGGGGTCACAGTTTAAGGATAAGGGGGAAGTCTTTTAGGACCGAGATGAGAAAAACATTTTTCACACAGAGAGTGGTGAATCTGTGGAATTCTCTGCCACAGAAGGTAGTTGAGGCCAGTTCATTGGCTATATTTAAGAGGGAGTTAGATGTGGCCCTTGTGGCTAAAGGGATCAGGGGGTATGGAGAGAAGGCAGGTACGGGATACTGAGTTGGATGATCAGCCATGATCATATTGAATGGCGGTGCTGGCTCGAAGGGCCGAATGGCCTACTCCTGCACCCATTTTCAATATTTCCATGTCTCTACCACTGCGCCACTAGTATCTTCTTGTTTTGTATATAATTTATTATCCAGAATAAAGTTTATCTTGATTAAAAAATAAACAAATGAGACCCAGGTTGATCTGAAGAATCTTATATCACAACTTGCAGACGAATGAAGAATTTCACGCCAGTATCCTGACCAATATTCCCCCCCCGCCATCAATGACAGGATCTGATCATCATATAATGACTGTTTATGGATTGGGCGATGCAGAAGTTAGTTGCCACGCTTCCGCCATTAAAACATTGTCTACACTTCAAATGTACTTAATTGGCTGTAAAGTGCTGAAGGATGTCCCAATGTGCCGTATAAATGCAGCTCTTTAATTTCTTTAACAGTTCAGATGAGAATAGTAAAATAAAGTTATTGTGGCAATGCAAGGGAACTTGCGACTTTGCCAGGTTTAATTGAACGTTAGGATTGGCGCAAGGATTATTTTTGTGTGCTGCGAACTGCAAGGTGAATGCAGCAAAAAATGAAATATTTTCTGTGCCATTGCTACATGGAACTTAAAGAACAATGGGCGGCAGCGGTAGAGTTGCTGCCTCACGGCGCCAGGGACCCGGGTTCCATCCTGACTGCGGGTGCTGTCTGTACGGAGTTTGTACGTTCTCCCCGTGGCCTGCGTGGGTTCTCTCCGGGATCGCCGGTTTCCTCCCACACTCCAAAGACACACGCGTTGTGGGTTAATCGGCTTGGTCTAATTGTAAAAAATGTCTCTAGTGTGTAGGATAGCGTTAGTGTGCGGGGATCGCTGGTCGGCGCGGAATGGGCGGGCCAAAGGGCCTGTTTCCGCGCAGTACCTCTAAATTAAACTAAGTTAAACAATAGAGCACTGGAACGGGCCCTTTGGTCCACAATGTGTGTGTGCCAAACATGATACGAGGTTAAATTGATTTCATCATGCCTGTATATCATCCATATCACTCCATCCCCTGCACTTCCATGTGCCTATCCAAAAGCCTCTAAAATACCACTATTCTATTATTATCTGCTACCACCACACCACACCACACCACACCAGGCCCCCACCAATCTCTGTGTGAATATTTGCTCTGAACATCTATCTACATTAAACTTTCCCCCTCTCATCTTATTGCTGCGCCCTCTAGTGTTGGACGCTTCCACCTCGGGAAAAAGACTCTGACTGTCTGCCTCATCTATGCCTCTCATAATTTTATATACTTCAATCAAGTTTCCCCTCCACCTCCAACGTTCCGTACTTGTAAATGAAATGTTAGTCTCTGCAAGTTCACTGAATGCAATGAAGGAATTAACTCTCTGTCTTGCTATGTCCAAGTGTGTTTTTCCACCAAGTCTGAAAAGAGCAGAGCAGTGAAGTCATATCATCAGTTTTGATGAGTTATCTTTATTGTTTATCAGTGTTAATAGGTTCAGAAGTTCATAAGTGTTAGGAGTAGAATTAGGCCATTCGGCCCATCAAGTCTACCCCGCCATTCAATAATGGCTGACCTATCACTCCCTCCTCACCCCATTCTCCTGCCTTCTCCCCATAACCCTTGACACCTGTACTAATCAAGAATCGATCTCTCTCTGCCTTAAAAGTAATCATTGACTTGGCCTCCACAGCCTTCTGTGGCAATGTATTCCATAGATTCACCACCCTCTGACTAAAGAAATTCTTCCTCATCTAATTCCTAAAGGAATGTCCTTTAATTCTGAGGATATGACCTCTGGCCCTAGACTCTCCCACTAGTGGAAACGTCCTCTCCACGTCCACTAATGAAACCATGAAGTGTTTTTAGCTCAACCTTCCAGCACCTGCAGTTTCTTGTGTCTCCATTTAAAGAGTTAAGATTGGTTGTGATTTACAGATTCCTCTCCCTCCTTTGTTTTCTTCAGAATTAGTCGCCTTATTTAATTTTTCTTTCCTCTAATCAACCACGTTTATCCATGTCAATACTGTAGAATATTACTGGTACTGAATCTGTACCTCTATTTCCAGCAGTTTCTGCATTTACTTGTAATCATATTCAACTCCACAAAACGACAATCTTCATGCACAAAGCATTGAAAAGTGTAAAACAAGGAAGTCGAGAGTAACAGAAACCTTTGACGTAGTTAATGAACATAAAAAACATGAACAAATGAATACAGCCAAGTAATTTCACTTCTAATTATTGTAAGTGCTGGCTGTACAAAAGTAGTATTATCTTCTTTGTAAAATGACATATTGTAAAATGTCATGCCTAAGATACACAGCAGAAGGCTTAGTTTAGTTTAGTTTAGGTTAGGTAAGAGATCCACTGTGGAAGCAGGCCCTTTGGCCAATCAAGTCCATGCCAACCAACAGTCACCCATGCACTAGTCTGTGCTATCCCACTTTTGCATCCTACGCCCCAGGGGCATTTTTACAGAAAACCAATTAACCGACAAACCCACATGTCTTCGGAGTGTGGGAGGAAACCGGAGCATCTGGAGAAATCCCTCGCGGTTACAGGGAGAACGTTCGTGCTCTACACAGACAGTACCCGTAGTCAGGATCGAACCGGGGTCTCTGGCCTTGTGAGGCGGCAACTCTACCACTGTGCCACCCCACTTGCTTCATTCTTGTTGCCTCACAGCAAGGGGGTGCTAGAGTTTTGGAGACACCTTTCCCCCAGTTAAAATATTGATTATTTTGGCTTTTTTAATGGTGTTGTAGTAACTAAAAAATGTGGTGGCCACTGGTTTGGGTGGAGTGCTTCATACGACTCTTCGAATCAGGAAGATGGGTGACATAAGGTTCAGGAATGGGAGTTGGCAAAATAGCCAGCATAAAGCCCCCGTCATTATTCAATCCCATTATGTCACAAAATGGGATTGAAGTCCAATTTGGAAGTGGGCGAAGTTGGAATGGTTCACATCAGCTCAACTTTGTTACTTATTTAATAGAGACACAGTGTGATTTTAAAACATTTTGGGATTAATCAATAGTTGAACAATATTGCCATTGGAGGTTCATCAGACATTTAAGTCCGATGCTACGTAAACAGAGGGATAGAGAATTAAACTATTTAGAGAACTCGAATAAACAGCTCCAAAGAGGGTTGTCAGAGGAAAGTAGAACTTTTGGCCCTGTTTTAGTTTAGTATAGAGACGCAGCATGGAAACAGGGCCTTCGGCCCACCGAGACCGCACTGACCAGCGATCACCTGCGCCCTAATTCTGTCCTACACACACGAGGGACAATTTACAGAAGGCAGTTAACCTATAAACCTATATGCCTTTGGGTTGCAGGAAGAAACTGGAGCACCCGCAGAAAACCCATGTGGTCACGGGAAGAACATGCAAACTCCTTATAGACAGCACCCGAATTGTCCTTTTGTGCTTGGTAAATATTGCCTTGTGAAGATGATCGAGTTGCTGATGAGTTGATCTCATGTAGAATGGACCTGGGGAAAGCGGCAGGTCAAACATTACACAAAACCCTGACAGATGATCAACAAAATAACCTAGTCTTGTTGATGGATTAGATATAGAATCATTGTCAGACAGCACAGAAACAGGCCCTTCTGCCCAACGTGCCCATGTTGACCAATTTGTTCCATCTTCACTAGTCCCACCTGTCCAAGTGTGTCCCATATCCCTCCAAACCTTTCCATTCCATGTACCTGTCCAATATATTTTATATGTTGTATATGTTCTATATGTTGTATTAGAAGATTGAGGGGGGATCTTATAGAAACTTACACAATTCTTAAGGGGTTGGACAGGCTAGATGCAGGAAGATTGTTCCCGATGTTGGGGAAATCCAGAACAAGGGGTCATGGTTTAAGAATAAAGGGGAAATCTTTTAGGACCGAGATGAGAAAAACATTTTTCACACAGAGAGTGGTGAATCTCTGGAATTCTCTGCCACAGAAGGTAGTTGAGGCCAGTTCATTGGCTATATTTAAGAGGGAGTTAGATGTAGCCCTATGTAACTCTTAGATGTAACTCTACATGGGTCTCACTGCTGCTTGTTGTAATTAGAGCTACGTTTCAAATCCACATTTCAGGAAGCACAAATGTCAATTTTGATAATATTAACTTTTATTGCAATATTCACCACCTCAAAAAATGCATGGTTAGATGCTAAACAAACTCAATGACAAGAAAATCTGTGAACGGTACACAAATGTGTCTCAGGCAGCTCCAGCCTGTAATTTCCAACGTTAATCTCTGACAGCTGGATTGCGGAGATGGGAGTGATATTCTTCAGAATATAAAAGCTGCTCTCATCTGCATTTGGCATGAAGCAAGTCATGGAAGCACTATTCCCAAGTGGAACCAATCTGTGTGCCGATAGCAACAGGGGAAATTATAGGCTGAGAAGACTCTTCAATCTATCTGACCAACCCTCCATCAATCCTCTGTGTCCGATCCCAATGCCAAGCCAATTCTGCATCAATGTTTCCTCACTATCTGCTTCCTCAGCAATATTCTCTCCACTGAAGTTGTTAAGGATTTGAGTATAAGAGCAGGGAGGTTCTACTGCAGTTGTACAGCGTCTTGGTGAGACCACACCTGGAGTATTGCGTACAGTTTTGGTCTCCTAATCTGAGGAAAGACATTCTTGCCATAGAGGGAGTACAGAGAAGGTTCACCAGACTGATTCCTGGGATGGCAGGACCTTCATATGAAGAAAGACTGGATAGACTCGGCTTGTACACGCTGGAATTCAGAAGATTGAGGGGGGATCTTATAGAAACTTACAAAATTCTTAAGGGGTTGGACAGGCTAGATGCAGGAAGATTATTCCCGATGTTGGGGAAGTCCAGAACTAGGGGTCACAGTTTAAGGATAAGAGGGAAGTCGTTTAGGACCGAGATGAGAAAATCATTTTTTACACAGAGAGTGGTGAATCTGTGGAATTCTCTGCCACAGAAGGTAGTTGAGGCCAGTTCATTGGCTATATTTAAGAGGGAGTTAGATGTAGCCCTTGTGGCTAAAGGTATCAGGGGGTATGGAGAGAAGGCAGGTACAGGATACTGAGTTGGATGATCAGCCATGATCATATTGAATGGCGGTGCTGGCTCGAAGGGCCGAATGGCCTACTCCTGCACCTATTTTCTATGTTTTTATGTTTCTTGCCTCAACTATCTCCTCTGACAGCCTGTTCTGTATACCCAATCCACGTTGTGTGAAAAAATTGCCCCTCAGGTTCCTATTAAATCGTTTCCCTCTCAACTTCAACCCATATCCTCTGGTTCTTGATTTACCTGCTTTGGGTAAAAGAAGCTGTGCATTCACCTTAACTATTCTCCTCATGATCTTATGATCTGAGATTAAACAGATTAAGGTAAAAAAGAACAAATAAGGCAATAGAGGTCAAGTCAGCGGATATTTTTAAGGCAGAGATAGATAGATTCTTGATTAGTACAGGTGTCAGGGGTAATGTGGAAAAGGCAGGAGAATGGCGTTAGGACGGAGAGATAGATCAGCCAGGATTGAATGGCAGAGTAGACTTGATGGGCCGAATGGCCTAATTCTACTCCTATTCCTTATGACCTTAGGTTGAGTAGGTGTTGGGTGAAGGAAGGGAGAATCTAACATCCTGTATATCTTCAGTGAAAAGGAGTGCTTCTCTCTTGCTGAAGGTTAAATCCAAGGAAAGCTATAACTCATCTACAATCTGATATCAAGGCAATAGATGGTGGGCTCAGTGAAAGCTGCCAAGTCAGGAGGATTGGTCGTGGTGGGGCTGAAGCAAAATCAGACATAATACATTAATTGGAGTCATGTGTTTTGGAGGAGAGATACTCTTAACTTTGAGAAAAAAACACTCTGAGACATTATCGGTTAGAAAGCTCGAACAAACACAAGCGATGTTCCCTATACTTATACTCGGGACGACAGATGGCACAATGGGCTAAGTGTTCGGCTGGCAACCGGAAGGTAGCCGGTTCGAATCCCGCTTGGAGTGCATACTGTCGTTGTGTCCTTGGGCAAGACACTTCACCCACCTTTGCCTGTGTGTGAATGTGTGTGAATGTGTGTGAGTGATTGGTGGTGGTCGGAGGGGCCGTAGGCGCAGATTGGCAGCCACGCTTCCGTCAGTCTGCCCCAGGGCAGCTGTGGCTACAGAAGTAGCTTACCACCACCGAGTGTGACTGAGGAGTGAATGAATAATGCGATGTAAAGCGCCTTGAGTATTAGAAAGGCGCTATATAAATAAATCCCATCCATTATACTTATGAGAATACTTTTTGGCATGTCAAGAGTACAGTGATTGGGTTCAGCATGAAATATTTGAAACGTTTCACACTTTTACACATTAAACGGGCGGCAGGGTTGGCGCAGCGGTAGAGTTGCTGCCTTACAGCGCCAGAGACCCGGGTTCGATCCTGACTACGGGTGCTGTCTGTACGGAGTTTTTTACGTTCTCCCCGTGATCTGCTGAGTTTTCTCCGGGCGCTCCACTCAGTCAAACTCTGCCGAGATGGCCTTAAAGTCAGCACAGGAAAAATATTGTGCCCATTGTCGGGGGATTTTTTAAACAATTGCCTCCAAGTCCAGAAACCTCCAGTAGCGACTGCAATTCAACATCACTGTCTTCAGAAGTCTAGTTGTCACATCAACAGCAATGGGCCGCTCACTGGTGCAACAGGTAGAGCTGCTGCCTCACAGCGCCAATGACCCAGGTTAGATCCAGACCTCGGGTGCTGTCTTTGTGGAGTTCTACGTTAATTGGCTTCTGTAAATTTCCCCTGGATGAGAAATTGTGATAACATCAAACTAACATGAGCGGGTAATGAATGGTTGGCAGAAACTCGGTGAGCCTGACCTGGTTCCATGCTATATCTCCAAACTAAACTAAATCTGCAGGGATAAAAGATGAAGCTTCTTCCTTCATTTCCTTTTGCTGGTGTTAATTTGAAAAATAAAATCTGAACTTGAAAGCATGAGACCGGAAAAGGAAAAAATCTATAGAAGTCAACCAACATTTATTTTTAAAAGGAATATAGTTTAGTTTAGAGATACAGCGCGGAAACAGGCCCTTCAGCTCGCCAAGTCCGCACTGACCAGTGATCCCCGTGCATTAACACTACCCAACACACACTAGGGACAATTTTACATTTATACCAAGCCAATTAACCTACAGATCTGTATGTCTTTGGAGTGTGGGAGGAGACCAAAGATCCTGGAGAAAACCCACACAGGTCATGGGGGAAACGTACACACTCCGTGCAGACAGCACCCGTAGTCAGGATTGAACCTGGGTCCCTAGCGCTGTAAGGCAGCAGCTCTACCCCTATGTCACCGTGCCAGCCTGGTGTTAGACCAAACTCTCTATGGTCTAAATAGGATGGTGTCAGGGGTTATGGGAAGAAGGCAGGAGAATGGGGTTGAGAAGAAAACACAGATCAGCCATGAATGAATAGCAGAGTAGACTTGATGGGCCGAATGGGCTAATTCTGCTGCTATAACTTATGAATAAAAATACTCTAATCAATGGCTAACAGATCAGCTCATAACTACATATGAATGTGACTCTACACGGGTCTCACTGCTGCTTGTTGTAATTAGAGCTACGTTTCAAATCCACATTTCAGGAAGCACAAATGTCAATTTTGATAATATTAACTTTTATTGCAATATTCACCACCTCAAAAAATGCATGGTTAGATGCTAAACAAACTCAATGACAAGAAAATCTGTGAACGGTACACAAATGTGTCTCAGGCAGCTCCAGCCTGTAATTTCCAACGTTAATCTCTGACAGCTGGATTGCGGAGATGGGAGTGATATTCTTCAGAATATAAAAGCTGCTCTCATCTGCATTTGGCATGAAGCAAGTCATGGAAGCACTATTCCCAAGTGGAACCAATCTGTGTGCCGATAGCAACAGGGGAAATTATAGGCTGAGAAGACTCTTCAATCTATCTGACCAACCCTCCATTAATCCTCTGTGTCCGATCCCAATGCCAAGCCAATTCTGCATCAATGTTTCCTCACTATCTGCTTCCTCAGCAATATTCTCTCCACTGAAGTTGTTAAGGATTTGAGTATAAGAGCAGGGAGGTTCTACTGCAGTTGTACAGCGTCTTGGTGAGACCACACCTGGAGTATTGCGTACAGTTTTGGTCTCCTAATCTGACGAAAGACATTCTTGCCATAGAGGGAGTACAGAGAAGGTTCACCAGACTGATTCCTGGGATGGCAGGACCTTCATATGAAGAAAGACTGGATAGACTCGGCTTGTACACGCTGGAATTCAGAAGATTGAGGGGGGATCTTATAGAAACTTACAAAATTCTTAAGGGGTTGGACAGGCTAGATGCAGGAAGATTATTCCCGATGTTGGGGAAGTCCAGAACTAGGGGTCACAGTTTAAGGATAATAGGGAAGTCTTTTAGGACCGAGAAGAGAAAATCATTTTTTACACAGAGTGTGGTGAATCTGTGGAATTCTCTGCCACAGAAGGTAGTTGAGGCCAGTTCATTGGCTATATTTAAGAGGGAGTTAGATGTGGCCCTTGTGGCTAAAGGGATCAGGGGGTATGGAGAGAAGGCAGGGATGGGATACTGAGTTGGATGATCAGCCATGATCATATCGAATGGCGGTGCAGGCTCGAAGGGCCGAATGACCTACTCCTGCACCTATTTTCTATGTTTCTATTTTTCTATTTTAACTGCAACGTGTTAAAGCCCTGTCCCACTGTACGAGTTCATTCTAAGAGCTCTCCCGAGTTTGCCCTGATTCGAACTCGGAGATTTACGATAATGGCCACTCGTTGGTACTCGGGGCGCTCGTGGACATTTTTCATCGTGTTGAAAAATCTTCCCGAGTCTTCCCGTGATTACCTGCCGTTAGCGAGTCTTCCCGAGTACCTGCCGTTAGCGCTAAGAGACGTCCCCGAGGTCTGACGTACCCGCTACGTTCATTCTCCGTGCTTACCACGAGTTTGATTTTTTTTAAACTCAGGAGAGCTCTTGGAATGAACTCGTACCGTGGGACAGGGGTTTTAGGGGAAAACAGGCCCAAAATTCTGCACTTTATAAAGTGGATTAAAATGGTGTAAATCTCCCCTATCCTAGTTATCCGACCAATCTGACTGTCCTCCTGATTAAATGTTATCTTTATATGCCTCGCTAACCTTCCCCTAGTTAACAAATTCTACATTTTTCTTGATCTGCATTCCCTTCGATATCTCGTTATCACACCTTACTCTTCCCTATCTCTGTGTCTCCTTTTCCCCCTGACTGAAGAAGGGTCTCGACCCACAACATCACCCGTTCCTTCTCTCCACAGATGCTGCCTATCCCGCTGATTCACTCCAGCATTTTGTGTCTATCTTTGAACCAAGTCGGTATCGTGCAAGATCACGCGGGAACAATCCTCGAACATTTATGGTGCACCTTGTGCTTCATGAATCCCAGGCCTTGTGCCACAATGAACAGCAACTCCCCTGTAAAATTGTGCAAACTTTGATGCCTCTGCATGTTGAAGAGATGGTTTCTGAACTGTGCTTTAATAGCAGGGACAGATTCGGGCATATTTACCCTCCAGTGAAGATTGGTTGCAGGGAACAGGTACCAGATATTTCCAAAAGCCAATAAATGTTTACATTTATCTGCAAATTATAGCACTGCACATATAATGTAAATAAATGAACAATTGATCATAATCACATCCCATTATTTCTTGCATTGCTTGACTTGAAATAGATTTCTATGCAGAATTGGCCGGGACGGTGGCGCAGCGGTAGAGTTGCAGCCTTAAGGGCCAGTCCCAATTGGGCCTCATTTGCGTGTCACGCAAATGGCGTGCGAAGATTTTGTGAATCCCAAAATCCTGGGGTGCCGCGCGCGACACTGCCTACGCCACCATGCACGCCTAATGCGCATCATGTGCGCGTCGTGATGCATAAATGATGTCGCGTAAATGACGCTAAAATGCCATCCAAGTGGGCCAGGCCATTTACAGCTCTTACAGCGTCAGAGACCCGGGTTCAATCCAGACTACTGGTGCTGTCTGTACGGAGTTTGTACGTTTTCCCCGTGACCTGCGTGGGTTTTCTCCGAGATCTCCGGTTTCCTCCCCCACTCCAAAGGCGCCCAGCTTTGTACGATCATTGGCTTGGTAATAATGTAAATTGTTCCTAATGGGTGTAGGGTAGTGTTAATGTGCGGGGATCGCTGGTCGATGGGCCGAAGGGCCTGTTTCTGCGCGGCATCTGTAACACTAAACTAAACTTATTGCGAGGTCATGAAAATGTATATCTGGATCCACGCCAATGGCAGATGCTGAAGAGGTGGAAAATATGTTCTTGGAGTATTGAGCAAGGTGTTTTTGGAAATACAGGATAGGAACTGAAATAAATCTCTTATAGAGATAGTAATAATAGCACTGGAGCTAATACCCTCCCACATGTAGGCTGACCTTCTGTAGAAAGCTGCAGTTTAGATTAGCAGAAAGTGTCAAGGATGGATGTCATTGCTCTGATCTGCAAAACAAATCTTTTAGACTTTAACTTTAGAGATTTTATTATAGTTTAGTTTAGTTTCGTTGATTGTCACGTGTACCGAGGTGCAGCGAAATACAACACGGTAACAGGCCCTTCGGCCCACCGAGTCCACGCCGACCAGTGATCAGTGGCCCACACTAACACTATCCTACACACACTGGGGACAATTTACAATTTTTACCGAAGCCAATTAACCTACGAACCTGCACGTCTTTGGAGAGTGCGATGAAACCGGAGCTTCCTGGGAAAACCTAGGCGTTCACGGGGAGAAAGTACAAACTCCGTACAGACGGCACCCGTAGTCAGGATCGAGACCCGGGTCTCTGGCGCTGTGAGTCAGCAACTCCAGCGCTGCGCCACCGTGCCACCTTCACGGATGGTAACATTATCTTTTATTGAAGAAAATGAGTTATTTCTTCTGCATGCAATATATTTTCAACAACTCTATCATTTTATGTACCAGACCAGGAATACTTCTATTTTTCTCACATTAATAATTATGATATCTAAAATTAAACCAAAGTCATAAATTGTGAAATTTTGTTTGCAGTAGGAATATCACATTGCATTTTTCAGACAATGCAAATTTGAGCACACATGTCAAACATGTGTAGAAACAAGGAACTGCAGATGCTGGACTGAGAAAAAGGACACAAAGTGCTGGAGTAACTCAGCGGGTCAGGCAGCATCTATGGAGAACATGGATAGGTGACATTTTGGATCGGGAAAATCTGAAGGAGGGTCCTGAACAGAAACGTCACTATCCATGCTCTCCCGAGATGCTGCCTGACCTGCTGAGTTACTCCAGAACTTTGCTTCCAGTTATAGAACCCTCGGGCCAAAATTAAATCCAAGAAGCCAGAGACCCGGGTTCAATCCTGACAACGGGTGCTGCCTGTATGGAGTTTGAACGTTCTCCCCGTGACTTGCGTGGGTTTTCCCCGAGATCTCTGGTTTCCTCCCACACTCCAAAGATGGACAGGTGTGTAGGTTAGGTACACAAAATTGCTGGGGAAACTCAGCGGGTGCAGCAGCATCTATGGAGCGAAGGAAATAGGCGACGTTTCGGGCCGAAACCCTTCTTCAGACTGATGGGGGGTGGGGGGGGGGAGAAAGAAGGAAAAGGGGAGGAGGAGGAGGAGCCCGAGGGCGGGCGGATGGGAGGGTGGGAGGAGACAGCTAGAGGGTTAAGGAAGGGGAGGAGACAGCAAGGGCTAGCAAAATTGGGAGAATTCAATGTTAATGCCATACGGACGCAAGGTCCCCAGACGGAATATGAAGTGCTGTTCCTCCAATTTCCGCTGTTGCTCACTCTGGCAATGGAGGAGACCCAGGACAGAGAGGTCGGATTGGGAATGGGAGGGGGAGTTGAAGTGCTGAGCCACCGGGAGTTCAGGTAGGTTATTGCGGACTGAGCGGAGGTGTTCGGCGAAACGATCGCCCAACCTACGCTTGGTCTCCCCGATGTAAATCAGCTGACATCTAGAGTTCACCTGTTCACCAAAGGTTCACCTGTATCTCCTCAAGGACCCAAGCAGTCGTTCCAGGTGCGACAAAGGTTCACCTGTATCTCCTCCAAGTCTACTCCACAGGTGTGTAGGTTAATTGGCTTGGTAAAATTGTAAAATGTCCCAAGTGTGTGTGTAGGATAGCGTTATTGTGCGGGGATCGCTGGACTGTGCCGACTCGGTGGGCCAAGCGGCCTGTTTCTGCGTTGTATCCCTATAACTAATTTTTTTTTTTAATCCTTAAGAATTGGGAGACTATTCCCAATCCATTGCATTTTTGCTTTAATCAAATGTAACGTCTTAGTGAATATAAAACAATAGCAATTGAGACTAAGAAGCAACAATCAATTGGCGGAACTCTCCCACTACATTAAGCAGCACCGAAGCAAAGTGATTCAACTCAAATATGAGCTGGACCATCGTAACAGTGGCAGCAAGGATTAAGAAATCTGGCACAGTTCGCCAAGGGATCGGACGAAATTTGCAGGAAGTACTGCAGATGCTGGTTTAAACCAAAGATAGACACAAAATGCTGGAGTAACAGCGGGACAGGCAGCACCTCTGGAGAGAAGGAATAGATGACGTTTCGGGTGGAGACATATAAGAAACATATAAGATTGTTAAGGGCTTGGACACGCTAGAGGCAGGAAACATGTTCCCGATGTTGGGGGAGTCCAGAACCAGAGGCCACAGTTTAAGAATAAGGAGTAAGCCATTTAGAACGGAGACGAGGAAACACTTTTTCTCACAGAGAATGGTGAGTCTGTGGAATTCTCTGCCTCAGAGGGCAGTGGAGGCAGGTTCTCTGGATGCTTTTAAGAGAGAGCTAGATAGGGCTCTTAAAAATAGCGGAGTGAGGGGATATGGGGAGAAGGCAGGAACAGGGTACTGATTGAGGATGATCTGTCATGACCACATTGAATGGCAGTGCTGACTCGAAGGGCCAAATGGCCTACTTCTGCACCTATTGTCTATTGTCTATTGAGACCCTTCTTCAGACTGAGGAACTTCACTCAGTCTGCAGAAAGGTCTCGGCCCGAAACATCACCCATTCCTTCTCTCCAGAGATGCTGCCTGTCCCGCTGAGTTACTCCAGCTTGTTGTGTCTATCACCAAGGGATCAGCTCTACCATATGAAAATCATAAACAATAATGATTTTGAAGACTCCATGTACAATGTTTGACATCCGCTGCCAAATTAAACTAATCCATTCCCAACTAATCTGCAAGATTTCAAAAAAGTCATTATTGATGTGAATGAACTAAAATCAGAAAATAAGGACGCACAGATGTTGCAATAAAAGAATAGCCGATTGGAAACATTTGTTTTCATAGCCTTGACTTTTTGTATTAAGAACTTCAAGAAACAATTCTAAGGCCGGATAAGAAACAGGCAACATTTTATGAAGATCAAGTCTTATACGTAATAATTTACGTGAATAGGGAGATTATCAGTAAAAATACGTTCACACATCACAACTCCCACAGAGAACACTACCACAATCTTGGCTCATTTCATTGCAGGGTCGATCCACGTCCCAATACAAAGTGAAATGCTGCAGGTGTCAGCTGTCTTATTTATCGCAACGGGGAGGACTATGTGAACAAAGAACTGTAGAGTGTAAATAATATTAAACGCAGATAACCAATCTAAATTTTTTACAAACTACTTAGTGTGTACCAATTTTTAAAAGACTCTCCGTAACAGCTCTGTAATTTAACCCTTAGGTTCAAGTCATGATGGTCCTTGTACCGACTGTGTTCACTGGTGTCCTTTAGCCAGGCCAGAGAGATTCATTTTGGGAAGTCATGAAAGCTCCTCTGAAATTGGGGCCAATATTATAGAAACTGATATTATTGTCAAATGTCTATTTTGACTGTTTTACTGTTTTAATGCACTTTTTACAAACCATGTTCTCGGGGTATCTAAATCTAAATGTTATTAGTTATTTAAGTTATGACATCGGATGGAAGCTGCATACCAAAATCTCGTTGCACTTATGTGCAATGACAATAAAAGATATTATTATTATTATTATTATGTAATTGTATGCAGGTCAGCGTCCGCTTGTTTGATCTTGAGCAGCAATATTGAGATGAAGGTACAAGTACAATAGACAATAGGTGCAGGAGTAGGCCAGTCGGCCCTTCGAGCCAGCACCGCCATTCAATGTGATCATGGCTGATCATCCCCAATCAGTAACCCGTTCCTGCCTTCTCCCCATATCCCTTGACTCCGCTATCTTTAAGAGCCCTATCTAGCTCTCTCTTGAAAGTATCCAGAGAACCGGCCTCCACCGCCCTCTGAGGCAGAGAATTCCACTGACTCACCACTCTCTGTGAGAAAAAGTGTTTCCTCGTCTCCGTTCTAAATGGCTTACTCCTTATTCTTAGACTGTGGCCCCTGGTTCTGGACTCCCCCAACATCTGGGGGATGTTTCCAAACCCATAATAATCTTATATGTTTCAATAAGATTCCCTCTCATCCTTCTAAACTCCAGTGTTTACAAGCCCAGCTGCTCCATTCTCTCAGCATATGACAGTCCCGCCATCCCGGGAATTAACATTGGAAACCTACGCTGCATTCCCTCAATAGCAATAGCAAGGACCTGGAGATGCTGGAATTCTGGGCAAAATACAAGGTGCTGGAGGATGGCATGGTGGTGCAGTCAGAGACCAGGGTTCGATCCTGACTACAGGGGCTTGTCTGTACGGAGTTCGTACATTCTCCCCGTGACCTGTGTGGGTTTTCTCCAGGATCTCCACACTCCAAAGACGTACAAGGTTTGTAGGTTAATTTTTTCTTGATATAAAAGGACTAACTGAACTTTTTTTTTTGAAGTTCAAGATGTTCAAAGATTTGCTTGTATCCTGACAGTCACTGATAATTTCATTTCATAAGGTAAGAATGTTTTCTATGCCAACCCCACTCAAAAATTGTGCATTATTAGTATATTAATAATATACTATTAATAATACTAACAATATACTATTAATATATAATTCTCCCAAACTCTCTTCTGCAGATTAGATTAGAGTAGAATTAAAGTCACTGTTAATAAAAGATAGACACAAATTGCTGGAGTAACTCAGCGGGACAGGCAGCATCTCTGGAGAGAAGGAATAGGTGATGTTTCGGGTCGAGACCCTTCCTCAGACTGGGAGTCAGGCGAGAGAGAAACTAGAGATATGGAAGGGTACAAAGAGCATGAAAGATGTGAAAAGGACAGATCAAAGCAGATGATGATCAAGGAAAGGTAAATTGTGGGCTGTGGGGAAGGTGACAACGCTATGAATCAAAACAGCCTTATTTGGTTACGACTTAAAAGTTTTTACTAATCTTACTAATAAAATCATCTCTCGGGTAACCCCTTCACTCTAAAGTGAAATAGCTCCATGTGCAGGCACCGTTTTGCACCATGCAGGGCCACTGTTGGAAGAGTAACCTTTATGTGTCTTAACCAAGTGGTAGATTTTTGTTATCATGTTTCAGCTGAAGAAATGTGCTTTGTTGGGCATGGAACCACCTCCTGGTCTGATGATGCTTTGTCCAAAGTCTACTTTCTGCATTTCCAGCTGCAATATACCCTGGGTCAGATTTTATCCCACATCCTCGTACTGCCGAGATTAGGTTTAAAAAATGCAGGAACGTATTATCTGATCAGGAAAGACGGCACTGTTCCAAGTGCATCACCGTTACTGATCTTTATTACTATCTCTGGAATGGTTTAGGTGTGTACACTACTGCAGAACACCTCATCATTTGCAAGATAATGTCTCACCCACTGTAACAACTCGTAGTAAAACCGCAGGCCAATTTTCACTCAGTCCTAAAATAATAATAGGAATTGAATTTCTGTGTTTCCGATGTTTCCACTAGTGGGAGAATCTAGGACCAGAGGTCGTAGCCACAGAATAAAAGGACGTATCTTTAGAAAGAAGATGAGGAGGAATTTAATTTCTTAACTCAACCGTTTCATAAACGCTAAGATAGTCTCTGCCTGAACTACCTCCTCTGGCAGCTCGTTCTATACACCCACCACCCTCTGCGTGAAAAAGTTATCCCTCAGATTCCTATTAAATCTTTTCCCCTTCACCTTAAACCTATGTCCGCTGGATCTCGATTTCCCTGCTCTGGGCAAAAGACTCTAGTGCATCGACCTGATCTATTCCTCTCATGATTTTGTACACCTATATAAGATCACCCCTCCTGCAGTCCAAAAGAGTCCCAGAATACTCAACCACTCCCTAAAGCTCACACCCACGAGTCCTGGCAACATCCTCGTAAATTATCTCTGGACCCTTTCCAGCTTGACAACATGTCTTTCATAACTGTGTATACCATGGCAAGGGCATAGATAAAGAGGACATCATCTGGTGATTAATATGTGAGTGTGCTAACGCCATGAATAGGAGCACTTTCACACTATGAGCATTTAGTTTAATTTATGTTTTGAGATTCAGCATGGAAACGGGTCCTTCGGCCCACCGAGTCCGTGCCGACCAGCGATCCCCGCACACTAACATGATCCTACACACGCTTGGGACAATTTACACACATATACGAATCCAATTAACCTACAAACCTGAACGTCTTTGGAGTGTGGGAGGAAACCGAAGATCTCGTAGAAAACCCACGCGGGTCACAGGGAGAACGTACAAACACCACCGGTAGTCGGGATCGAACCCGGGTCTCGGGCGCTGCAAGCGCTGTAAGGCAGCAACTCTACCGCTGCGCCAGCGTGCTGCCCTTTACTAAATTATTTTTACTAAAACAATAAACACTATTTTGACCCTGCACTGGACTGAATACCAGTTGGTGGCAAGTTTAAGCAACTGGAGTTTACCATCTTCTGGAAGTCCCTCAGCCCTTATCTCCAGATTTGGACGGCCTCCTATTCTAAATTTATACAGTTAGAATGTATAAAACAAACACTCATATCTGTTGCCTTTGGAGATAATGCTAAAGTTACAGTGTAAAAACATTTCTGCACCGTTCACCTGCAGCTATTTATTGACACGGTGACAGAAGCGGTTACTATTTAGTCGAATATCATATTTCAGATCTGGAATTAAATCTCTGCAAACTCATTTTTTCAAGTTAAAATCACCGCGAGAGAAATGAATATGTTGGGAAAGACACTCCCCACTAGAGAGAGAATACCGTGAACACATAGTCATCTCGATCAGCAGGGCAACAGGCCAAGGCTGGAAAGTCTTGCCAAGTCACCAGAGCAATAAATAGCATGGTTAGATGTTTGCCCAGCAGCACTACAGGGGAATAAATAGCTTGGTGGACACCCCCTTCCATTCCCAATCTGACCTTTCCGTCCTGGGCCTCCTCCATTGTCAGAGTGAGGCCCAGCGCAAATTGGTGGAACTCACTATCAAAACATGGAGGGGACGGGGGACAACATTTTTTTGGGGGCCGCGCGCGCATGCGCACACTCACACACACACGCGAGGCTTCGGAGGCTCAATCCAGCGCTAAATGCAGCTCAACTGCCTGTCTCACCGGGTTAACTAACAGCCCTGTCTGGACTGACGGGATACCAGCGCTGCTTCTACACGCTGCCCATGTTTCCCGCAAGCCCAGGCAGGTTAACCTGGCGGGGATGTCGCCCACCTCTCAAAACATGGGGGGGGCGTGTCCCCTCTGGCCCCCCCGGGTTTTCCGCCCCTGGGCCCAGCGCAAATTGGTGGAACAGCACCTCATATTTCGCAAGGGTAGTTTACACCCCAGCGGTATGAACATTGACTTCTCTAACTTCAGATAGCCCTTGCTTTCTCTCTCCATCTCCTCCCCCATCCCAGTTCTCCAACCAGTCTTAGGTCTCCACCTACATTCTATCTTTGTCCCGCCCCCTCTCCTGACATCAGTTTGAAGAAGGGTCTCGACCCAAAACGTCGCCCATTCCTTTTCTCCAAAGATGCTGCCTCATCTGCTGAGTTACTCCAGCATTTTGTGTCTATCTTTGATTTAAACCAGCATCTGCAGTTCTTTCTTACACAGCTTGGTGGATAACTTGTCTTGACCTAACAGAAATTTGTTGCTGGACATAAAATGCTGGAGTAACTCAGTGGGTCAGGCAGTATCTCTGGAGAGAACATGGAATAGGAATAGGTGACGTTTCTGCTCGAGACCCTTCTTCAGACTGAGAGTCAGGGGGGGAGAGAGAAAGGAGAGATATAGAAGGTACATAGAACAAATTAACGAAAGATATGCAAAAAGCAATTATGATTAAGGAAAGGTGGAGCCCACAATGGTCCATTGTTGGCCGTGGGAAGGTGATAACATGTGGAACAAACAGTGAAACTCAACAGGCCGAGTGTGAAGCTAGTATTAGAGAGGGGAAGGGACGGGGAGAGAGGGGGTGCAAGGTTTACTTGAAGTTAGACAAAGGAATATTCATACCGCTGGGTTGTAAGCTGCCCAAGCAAAATATTCTCCCTAGATTCTCCCACTGGTGGAAACATCCTGTCTACATCCACTCCATCCAGAGTGTGATCTTTGTTATGGATCCTGTGCTTGCTGGGACTATCCGGGCAATTTCAAATACCTGCTTAAAATGTAGGTTCTTCTCTCTGAGTTGCCTCTTTAAAGTGTGCACGTCCTTAATTCTATAATCCTCATGATCGCCCAATATCTCCTCCAAAGTTGCTCCGCTCAGCAATCTGTCTAAAGTCTGGAACAAAGCCGATCACCGTTCCATCTGGATGCCTATTCCAGCTGTTACAATTGCAGCGTTGCACTGCCGGGCTGCTTGGGGAGTTGTGGTTGGGTGAAGTGCTCACGCTGTTCGACTAATTAACCAACCCTTTAAATATCTCGACCACTGATTTGACAGGAGCAAGCACAGTTCAGTGAGGTTGCAAGTCCAATCATCTGCAGCTGAAAGTGGATATCTCCAAATGCCATATTCAGCAGGAGAAAATTGCCAGCCTTTCTGCATATTCATTCCACAAGGCACGGTGGTGCAGCGGTCGAGTTACTGCCTTATAGCGTCGGAGACTGGAGAAGAAAGACTGGATAGACTCGGCTTGTACACGCTAGAATTTAGAAGATAGAAACATAGAAACATAGAAACATAGAAATTAGGGGCAGGAGTAGGCCATTCGGCCCTTCGAGCCTGCACCGCCATTCAATATGATCATGGCTGATCATCCAACTCAGTATCCCGTACCTGCCTTCTCTCCATACCCTCTGATCCCCTTAGCCACAAGGGCCACATCTAACTCCCTCTTAAATATAGCCAATGAACTGGCCTCGACTACCCTCTGTGGCAGAGAGTTCCAGAGATTCACCACTCTCTGTGTGAAAAAAGTTCTTCTCATCTCGGTTTTAAAGGATTTCCCCCTTATCCTTAAGCTGTGACCCCTTGTCCTGGACTTCCCCAACATCGGGAGCAATCTTCCTGCATCTAGCCTGTCCAACCCCTTAAGAATTTTGTAAGTTTCTATAAGATCCCCTCTCAATCTCCTAAATTCTAGAGAGTATAAACCAAGTCTATCCAGTCTTTCTTCATAAGACAGTCCTGACATTCCAGGAATCAGTCTGGTGAACCTTCTCTGCACTCCCTCTATGGCAATAATGTCCTTCCTCAGATTGAGGGGGGATCTTATAGAAACTTACAAAATTCTTAAGGGG
Source organism: Amblyraja radiata (assembly GCF_010909765.2). Classification (NCBI taxonomy): domain Eukaryota; kingdom Metazoa; phylum Chordata; class Chondrichthyes; order Rajiformes; family Rajidae; genus Amblyraja; species Amblyraja radiata. The sequence goes on along the minus strand of NC_045987.1, from coordinate 5,084,584 downwards.
CTGGACAGGCTAGATGCAGGAAGACTATTCCCGATGTTGGGGAAGTCCAGAACTAGGGGTCACAGTTTAAGGATAAGAGGGAAGTCTTTTAGGACCGAGATGAGAAAATTATTTTTTACACAGAGAGTGGTGAATCTGTGGAATTCTCTGCCACAGAAGGTAGTTGAGGCCACAGTTCATTGGCTATATTTAAGAGGGAGTTAGATGTGGCCCTTGTGGCTAAAGGGATCAGGGGGTATGGAAAGAAGGCAGGGATGGGATACTGAGTTGGATGATCAGCCATGATCATATTGAATGGCGGTGCAGGCTCGAAGGGCCGAATGGCCTACTCCTGCACCTAATTTCTATGTTTCTATGAGACCCAAGTTCGATCCTGACTGCGGGTGCTGTCTGTACGGAGTGTACAGTTGACTAGTGCACTGTTTTGTCTTCCGGCTGACTGGTTAGCACGCATAAAAGCTTTTCACTGTACCTCAGTACACGTGACAATAAACTAAACTGATAGGTGATAAACTTATTGATAGGTGTTCACTGGTTGTCGTGGACTGGGTGGGCCGAAGGGCCTATTTCCCCACTATATTTCTAAACTAAACTTAACTGAGGCAATTAACTCAACTGATTCAAGGGCGACAGGTTAAATGACTGAAATTTGACTCGGTCACTGTGAAACATTCAACATTCCCAGAGAAAGTACCTCAAAATCTCATGGAAGACACATTATCCTGGTTACCTCTTATTCACCCTGCATGTCATTTATCAGAATAAAACATTCAATTATTCAATCAGGAAATATAACTCTCATTGTTCAATAGTTAAAACTGTGTAAGAAGTTTGTTTTACTGTAGACACTCACTCATCTGAACAGTCAGGGCCTTGTTCCCCAGGGTAGAGATGTCCACCACTAGAGGGCACAGCTATAAGGTGAGAGAGAGAATTTTTGATGGAGATGAATTTCTAATGGGTATGTTTTTTTTACACAAAGGGTGGTGGGGGTCTGGTACTCGCTGCCAGGGATGGTGGTGGAGGCAGATACTATAGTGGTGTTTAAGAGGCTTTTAGATAGGGAATAGAGGGATAAGGCAGACGAGATCAGTTTAACTTGGCTTCATGTTCGGCACAAACATCGTAGGCCGAAGGGCCCAATTCTGTGCTGTACTCTTCTATGTTCTATGTTCCATCAGAAGAGCACTGACAACAATCATGCTATAAAACAAGACTCTTGCCAACACCCATCCCCATTCTTGCATCTTAAAGTTGCCGCTGATTATTATCATAACTTGTAGTCGGACAGGAATATTTTAATATGAACTGCAATGGTCTTTGACTGAACCATCGAGCAGAGGGAAAAAAAAACCGAACATGGACAATTCATAAGATCATTAGATCATAGGTGATAGGAGCAGCGTTAGGCCATTCGGCCCAACACACACCGCCATTCAATCATGGCTGATCTATCTCTCCATCCTAACCCCATTCTCCTGCCATTTCTCCACAACCACTGACTCCCGTACTAATCTATCTATCGCTGCCTTAAATATACCCACTGACTTTGCCTCCACAGCCTTCAGTGGCAAAGAATTCCACAGATTAGCCACCAAGTGAAATCCTGTAAGAGTGTCTACTGTCTTTAGATCTTAATTTACAGATACACGTGGAAATGGGCCCTTCAGCCCACCGAGTCCTCACTGACCTGCGATCATCCCATACGCTAACACGACCCTACACACAAGGGACAATTTACAGTTTTTTTTACCAAAGCCAATTAACCTATGAACCTTTGGAGTGTGGGAGGAAACCAGTGCACCCGGAGAAAACCCACGCAATCACAGGGAGAATGTACGAAGTCCAGCAGCAACTGTACTGCTACTGTGCTGAGCTGCTACCAATTAGTTAACAGTCAATATTCAAGATTCAAAGATCCACTGACTTGGTCTCCACAGCCTTCTGTGGCAAAGCATTCCACAGAGTCATCACCCTCTGACTAAAGAAATTCATCCTCATCTCCTTCCTAAAAGAACGTCCTTTCATTCTGAGGTTGTGACCTCTAGTCCTAGACTCTCCCACGAGTGGAAACATCCTCTCTGCATCCACTCTATCCAAGCCTTTCACTACTTTTCAATGAGGTCCTCCCTAATTCTTCTAAACTCCAGTGAGTACAGGCCCAGTGCCGACCAGCGCTCATCATGGGTTAACCTTATCATTAACCTGGGATAATTCTTGGAAACCTCCTCTGGGCCGTCTCCAGAGCCAGCACATCCTTCCTCAGAAAGTGTTAGCTTTCATAGCAAAAGGATTTGAGTATAGGAGCAGGGAGGTTCTACTGCAGTTGTACAGGGTCTTGGTGAGACCACACCTGGAGTATTGCGTACAGTTTTGGTCTCCAAATCTGAGGAAGGACATTATTGCCATAGAGGGAGTGCAGAGAAGGTTCACCAGACTGATTCCTGGGATGTCAGGACTGTCTTATGAAGAAAGACTGGTTAGACTTGGTTTATACTCTCTAGAATTTAGGAGATTGAGAGGGGATCTTATAGAAACGTACAAAATTCTTAAGGGGTTGGACAGGCTAGATGCAGGAAGATTGCTCCCGATGTTGGGGAAGTCCAGGACAAGGGGTCACAGCTTAAGGATAAGGGGGAAATCCTTTAAAACCGAGATGAGAAGAACTTTTTTCACACAGAGAGTGGTGAATCTCTGGAACTCCCTGCCACAGAGGGTAGTCGAGGCCAGTTCATTGGCTATATTTAAGAGGGAGTTAGATGTGGCCCTTGTGGCTAAGGGGATCAGAGGGTATGGAGAGAAGGCAGGTACGGGATACTGAGTTGGATGATCAGCCATGATCATATTGAATGGCGGTGCAGGCTCGAAGGGTCGAATGGCCTACTCCTGCACCTAATTTCTATGTTTCTATGTTTCTATATGGTGCCCAAAATTGCTCCCAACTTTTGCACAATAGTGGCAAAGACACTGCTGTGACAGGTGTCAAAAATAAATTGTAAAGGTTCAAGTAGACGGCAAGGGAAAGGGTTAGGTAGAGTGCCTAAAAATGTTTCAAGTCCCCTTCGTGTGTTACAATAATTCTGTGCTTGAAAGAAGGCTGAAACTGAGCATGTGTAACCGACACTCACTGGGCTGTGTTTACTCTGCTGTGTCCATTTAGATACAGAGAGAGTGATAAAGTGCCTCCTACAATAAACAACACTTCAAAGGAAAATTCTGTATATTAGATGAATCTCTGTACGTTCAGCAATCTCCTAGATTGCTCCCAATGATCACTGTATTTGGCGCTCTTAAATAAAGTCTTGATTGTCCAACCCGATCTTTGTGTCGTGTTTTCGTTTTATTTAACACGGGCAACCCAAAAGCTCATCTTTCCCTGTAAGTCTGTCAATGCCAGAAGGTATGGATAGAAATGGAAAGGGATACCTACTGTGAAAGTGATGGAATATAACCTATAGTTTGGTTTAGTTTGGAGATGAGTCTGGAGAGGATCTTTGGCCCACTGAATCCACGCCGACCAGCGTTCCCCGCACATCCTAATTTGAGGAAGGACATTCTTGCTATTGAGGGAGTGCAGCGTAGGTTTACAAGGTTAATTCCCGGGATGGCGGGACTGTCATATGCTGCGAGAATGGAGCAGCTGGGCTTGTACACTCTGGAGTTTAGAAGGATGAGAGGAGATCTCATTGAAACATATATGATTGTTAAGGGTTTGGACACGCTAGAGGCAGGAAACATGTTCCCGATGTTGGGGGAGTCCAGAATCAGGGGCCACAGTTTAAGAATAAGGAGTAAGCCATTTAGAACGGAGAAGAGGAAACACTTTTTCTCACAGAGAGTGGTGAGTCTGTGGAATTCTCTGCCTCAGGGGGCGGTGGAGGCAGGTTCTCTGGATGCTTTCAAGAGAGAGCTAGATAGGGCTCTTAAAAATAGCGGAGTCAGGGGATATGGGGAGAAGGCAGGAACGGGGTACTGATTGAGGATGATCAGCCATGATCACATTGGATGGCGGTGCTGGCTCGAAGGGCCGAATGGCCTACACCTGGATCTATTGTCTATTGTCTATTAACACTATCTACAGATACAAGGGGTGATTTTACATTTGTACCAAGCTAGTTAACGTACAAAGCTGTACGTCTTTGGAATGTGGGAGGAACCCGAAGATCTCAGAGAAAACCCACGCAGTTCACGGGGAGAACGTGCAAACTACGTACAGACAAGCACCCGTAGTCGGGATCGAACCCAGGACCCCGGGTCTCTGGCGCTGTAAGGCAGCAACTCTACCACTGCGCCACCGTGCCACCCTAACTTCTGAAAACAATTACAAAAATAATTCTTCTCTTTAACACAACAATCCGAAAATCGGTTAGTTAATGTGGTTTGGCCTGGCCTGGACATCACATTATAGGTTGGCAGTATTCTGGAAAGACAAAAGAATAGGCAAGAATGTGAGGAATTTCTAACATAGGGAATTAATCTAATATTGCTTTAGTGAATTCAGATGTAGCATGGAGTATGACTCCGATATGCCCAGCACAAACGTTAACAATCAGATCCACTATTATTGCTCTACAAAGATCAATAGGAAGTAAAATGACAACATTCTTGTAGCTCAGAATGTTGCATGCTGTTTCATTTCTGCACCTTGCAATAGTATAAGGGTGATTTTTTTAACCACGTTTCCCAATTACACTTGCCCATGCAACTATTACAATGAACACAACAATAGAGTAAGGCAATGAATCCATTCAATTTAGGACTAAAACAATATTCTAATGTTGGAATTGACATGAAAACAACATGTTGAACTCCATTTGTCAGGCAGGAATGTGTTTTGAATTTAGATTTGTTTAGTTTAGTTTAGAGATACAGCGCGGAAACAGGCCCTTCGGCCCACCGAGTCCGCACCGACCACCGATCCCCGCACATTAACACTTTCCTACACACACTCGGGACAATTTACACTTGTACCAAAGCCAATTAACCTACAAACCTGTACGTCTTTGGAGTGTGGGAGGAAACCGAAGATCACGGTGAAAACGCATGCAGGTCACGGGGTGAATGTACAAACTTCATACAGACAGCACCCGTAGTCGGGATCGAAGCCAGGTCTCTGGAGCTGCAAGCACTGTAAGGCAGCAACTCTACCGCTGCGCCACCGTGCCGCCTTTAATTAATGGGACTTATAACTTAAAGGAAAAACATTGCCTGTAATGGTTGTAAACGACCTATTCTCAGTTCATTCCGCCATGATGATTGCATTAACTATTCAGAACTCAACAGAGCTGAAGATGGAAGGGAAATCCCTGATAACCACCAATCCCCGATAAGCAGAACCAATGTGTTGGCAGGAACTGCAGATGTTGGTTTACACCAAAGATAGACACAAAAAGCTGGAGTAACTCAGCGGGACAGGCAACATTACTGGAGAGAAGGGATGAGTGACGTTTCGGGTCGAGACGTTTCGAAATGTCACCCATCCCTTCTCTCTAGATATCCTGCCTGTCCCGCTGAGTTACTCCAACTTTTTGTGTCTATTTTCCTCTGCTTTTGTTCCTCAGCTAGACAGCACATGCTCTGTTTGGCAAAATACTGAATCCACGTGTCAGCCACTGTTATTCTGACTTCTATGGGTACACACAGGGTTACATTATTGGTATAAAATTACATTTATTAGAAATGCCCCCCCTGAACAGACTCCATCCCGGCCACAGAACCTGCTGTGGTTCAAATCTATAGTTATTTAAATTGATTGATGAGGGATAAATTTTAATAATTCCAGGAAATGCATGCATGGACATTGGAGCCGTGGCAAAGTGCACAATCCAAGCGGATTTTATCACAGATGGTAACATTTTCAGAGTATTTTTGAGGTGATGTGAACGACTGAAGCATTTTCAAATAGGTTGCGAGAGAAAAAAACCCCATCCTTTGATAATTTGTTTCATGTTCACTTTGACAGAGAACTGTACAGGGGAGGGTTGGGCCCGCAGGCCCACAATCAGGGCCCTGATCTCCTCCACCTGCACGTGATCCATATCCCTCCATTCCCTGCAGATGCATGCACCTATCCACAAGCCTCTTAAGCCCCTGTCCCACTGTACGAGGTAATTCCCGAGTTCTCCCGAGTTTTCCCCCGATTCGAACTCGGAGAATGTCCGTAGCGGGTCCGTAGGAGTTTGTGGATGTCTCGTAGCGGCTCGTAATGGTAACGGTAGGTATAAAAAGTAACAGTTTTTTTAATCACGAGTATTTTTTTACTCATGGACATTTTTTGCAGGGATGAATAAATGTCATGAGTTTACCGGATGTCCCGAGTACCCTTAGCATTACAATTGTCTATTGTCTATTATCTATTGATCAGCTAACTGCACTGTTTGTTACCGAGACACATATGCGCAGAACCTAATGTCGTGGCTTGCCACCATATTCATTGAAGAATGCTAATTATAACTAAAGGCGGCACAGTGGCGCAGCGGGTAGAGCTGCTGCCTTACAGCGCCGGAGACCTGGGTTCGATCCTGCCTATTGGCGCTGTCTGCACAGAGTTTGGACGTTCTCCCCGTGACCGTGTGGGTTTTCTCCGGGTGCTCCGGTTTCCTCTCACACTCCAAAGACGTACAGGTTTGTAGTTTAATTGGCTCCAGTAAAAAAAATGGAGATTGTTGCTAGTGTGTAGGATAGTATTAGTACGGGTGATCGCTGGGCGGCATGGACCCGGTGGGCCAAAGGGCCTGTTTCCGCGCTGTATCTCTAATGTCTAAAGTCTAAAGCTCGCACGCAGCTGTTAAAAGCGAGGTGCTTCGAGGTTAGAAACAGTGAAGTAAGTCATCCTGGACACTTGACAGCTTGGAGAAATGACCAAGGTAAGGGGATGAGAGTTAAATTCTCAAATGGAAAGCAGTTAGTGTATAAATATTTAAACTCAATTATATCTTTTTTACTGCAGGTGATTCGATGAAAAGTTGTTGACAGACACAAATTGCTGGAGTAATTCAGCGGGTCAGGCAGCAACTCTGCAGAAAAGGAATAGCTGACCTTTAGAATGATAGAAGTCAATTATCTTGGTCTAATTTCTGCAGGCAATGAACCTTTAGGTTAGGATTCAGAGAAACTCTCTATTGCCTGTCCTGTGATGACATCAATGGGGATCGACAACACATGGAACATCATTTGTGAGTGTCACAAAGAGTTTTATTTATGATCATTTTACTGCCTTAAACACAACCTCATACTGTTTCAACACACACCGTGGAATTGGAAGCCTCCGGTTTCATCCCACGACCACCCATAACTCTCATGTCTGTGGCCTGTTTGGCCATATTTTTCAAGTGTCAAAGGCCATTTTAAAATCTATAATTAGAAGTGCAGTAAGATTGCCCAATAATTACGGATGTAATTGCATCCATTACCCTGAGCAAAGCGTTTTTATGTAAAGGTTATGTATTCTAGTTAAGCCTCCAATGAGTACATAAATCACATCAGAGCAAATGCATTCTTCCCTGTGTTGCAGTACAGAAAACAATTGGAAACATGGTAATCTTAAACTAATTCTATAATTGCAGTGGATTGCTTCTCTTAATTTTCCAGCATCTAGAAAACATAGTCTGGTCAACTTCAATTATTCAAGAGACTAGACAGCCCTTTGGAAATGTTGTCAGTGCATTAGTGCTTCTTAAGTGCACAGGTTCACAGTCATGCCTTCTTGGTTGGCAAAGTGCACTAACCTACTTTGACCTCAAATCCTGGGAGAAATGTATCAACTTCCTCCAATGTCCACTATCGAGGCTATTTGTTACTGCTAAAAAATTGCAATTTAAAAAAAAAAAGATCAAAGTTAATTCTAAATTCCTCCATTTCTATTTTTGTTCGGACTACGCTCTGAGTTAGTGTTTCTGTTGTCAGGGTGTAGCAACTCAGAAAAGTTGAGAGGCTGAGATCCAGCGCTGATTTAACGCTGGCTGATATTCAATATTGTCGGGGATATTCACTATTGTCAGGACACTGAAGTTCACCATCCATAGCACAAGTTGAAAAGAAATTTAAAGAGCTCAGTGCCTCTGCATTTTCTCTCCGGCAATCAATTGGTTGCAGGTGAGGTGCCTATCAACACTGTCAGTCAAATGTCTAAGCAGCAATTGCATTAACAGGAAATCCAGCTATATGCTTGTCAAAGGACAACTACAATCTCAATGAATAACATTTCCGGCTTGCAAGAGGAACAATTTTGAATTATTTTTTGTGTGGGGAGGAAAAATGAAATCAGGTGAGTTGCTCGTTTAACCCTTAAGACAGAATCACCAGTCAACTCTAGTGTGTTCCGAATTGTGTTCACTACCCAAGTTCATAAATGTTAGGAGAAGAATTAGGCCATTCGGCCCATAAAGTCCACTCCGCCGTTCAATCATGGCTGATCTATCTTTCTCTCTCAACCCCATTCTCCTGCCTTCTCCCCATAACCCAACATCCTTAACTAGTCAAGAATCTGTCGATATCCACCATAGAAATATCCAATGTGGTCATTGAGAGAACATGCAAACTCCACACAGGCGGCACCCGAGATCAGGATCAAACTCGGGTTTAGTTTAGTTTAGGGATCCAGCCCGGAATATATTGACGTGGCTCCACAGCCATCATGGCAGAATGATCTGAATCAGTGCAGTAAAGCCAAATGCATCAGCATAATCGTGCCATTATCCCTTCGTTAAAATAGGCTACCGAGTTTAATAAAAACATGCATGACTAAAACCACACAGCCTACTTTCAACTCTGAGATTCTTTATTGCTGGTTCTCGGTGCGTAGATGCGGATGTGGAAACACACAGGAGTTAATTTGGAAGTCCCAGAAGAGCAGGCCATTTTAATTTTATACTTGATCAAAAGTGAAAAAAATAGCGAACATGAATAATAGCTGAGAGAATTAAAAGCAGTAATTAGATCTCAGAGTTCAGATGATAAACTGCTTAAACTCATCGCTTCACACTCAGAAAGTAATATGACCCTTCAGTGTGATTAGTTTCCTTCCAGAAGCTAGTATTCCCAATATGTATAGAGATGGCCAGTAAAGTAGAAGGCCATATATCACAAATCCTAAAATGCACCCTGTAGGAAAAGATACAGATTATGTCACTTCTATTTATACTACAATCCATGAACCTACATGCATTGCCTTAAACATTAGAATTGTCTTTCTTTCTGTATTGCATTAACCTTTGTGGATATATCTCTCCATAATGTATCATCTTGACCCAGTTCCATTATCTGCACATTTCTAAGTATATTGCTTTATCAATCATCAGTCTGAAGAAGGGTCTTGACCCGAAACGTCACCCACTCCTTCGCTCCAGAGACGCTGCCTATCCCGCTGAGTTACTCCAGCATTTTTGTGTCTACCTTTGCTTTATCTTACTCAGTGTTCTGTGGATTTTATTAAAACTTTAAACTTAAAGAGCCATTCTCACAAAGTAAAAATCATGTACGGTGTGCGGGTTTGTGCTTACGCTGATGGGGCTCAGAATTCCAACCCCCTACCGAGCAAAATGCATCTTCAGAAGTGAAATGAAGATGAAGGGGGAATATTTGAGGAACAGTGGCCTTGAAATTCAATATCCAGTGTTCAGTGACTAAATTTCATTCACCTTGGGCGGTGCGATGGCGCAGCAGAGGAGTTACTGCCTCACAGCGCCAGAGACCCAGGTTCGATCCTGACTACGGGTGCTGTCTGTACGGAGTTTGTCCGTTCTCCCCGTGACCTGCGTGGGTTTTCTCCGGATGCTCCGCTTTTCTCCCACACTCCAAAGACGTGCAGGTTAGTAGGTTAATTGGCTCCGGTAAAGAGAAATTGTTGATTGACCCGAATGTGTAGCATAGTGCTAGTGTGGCGTTTTCTCACCCACCTTCTCATCACTCCTTACACATTAGGTGCCATTAACGGAGGCTAGTTAATCTACAAACTAGCATGCCTTGGCGATTTGGGAGGAAACAGGAGCAACTGGAGGAATCCAATGTGGTCACTGGGAGAACATGCAAACTCCACGCAGACGGCACCCGAGATCAGGATCAAACTCGGGTGTAGTTTAGTTTAGTTTAGAGATACAGCGCGGAAACAGACCCTTCGGCCCCCGAGTCCGCACCGACCAGCGATCCCCGCACATTATCCTACACACACTAGGGACAATTTACAGTGATGCCAAGGCAATTAACCTACAAACCTGTACGTCTTTGGAGTGTGCGAGGAAACCGAAGATATCGGAGAAAACCCACGCGGTCACGGGGAGAATGTACAAACTCCGTACAGACAGCACCCGTTGTCAGGATCGAACCTGGGTCTTTGGAGCTGTAAGGCAGCAACTCTACCACTGCGCTACGGTGTCGCCTTTGGCACTTTGGTACTGTGCCATGAGGCTTTGTCCACTTACAGTATGTTCTCTTCCTTGTATCAAATACACCGTGTTTACCTTGACCTGCATTACAACCACTCCAATAGCATTCTCCTCATTATTCTACATTCATTGCATTGACCTGTAAGAATGCATTGGCTCTCATTTTGACTTTCATTGTACATTGGGCGGCACGGTGGCGCAGCGGTAGAGTTGCTGCCTTACAGCACTTGCAGCGCCGGAGACCCGGGTTAGATCCCGACTACGGGTGCTGTCTGTACAGAGTTTGTGACCGTATGGGTTTTCTCCGAGATCTTCGGTTTCCTTCCACACTCCAAAGACGTACAGGTTGTAGGTTAATTGGCTTGGGTTTGTATACTTGGTATAAGTGTAAATTTCCCCTAATGTGTGCAGGCTTGTGTTAATGTGAGGGGATCGCAGGTCGGTGCGGACTCGGTGGGCCGAAGGACCTGTTTCCGCGCTGTATATCTAACCTAAACTACCTGCACTAAACTAATTGCCTTGCCTGCACTAGTCCTTAGGGTTGACGTATAACTAAATAATCATGACCCACCAAGGCAAATCTCTTTCCACCATATATGATTTACTTTAATATTGTCCTTATCAGTATATCAGTTCCATTTAGTTTATTGTCACATGTACTGAGGTACAGTGGAAAGCTTTTGTTGCGTGCTAACTAGCATGCGGAAAGACAACACATGATTACAATCGAGCCATTTACAGTGTACAGATACATGATAAGGGATTAATGTTTAGTGATCATAGTTAAAGAAATGTTGCTGTAGGAGTAGAGATTTAAGAGTGTGGATGCAGATCTGCTTCTATGGCCAGCAGGTAAATAGTCGCCAGAGTTGGGGGCCAGCTTGGAAGCAGGTCGCAAGGAATACAAAGAGAATCTTTCCAAGAATGTAATGTACTTTTTTTTAACTGAGCATTTTATGATTAAATTGAATAGCTTATTCATAAAATGGTCAGAAAAAAAAGATCAATTGTAAATATTTTCAAATAAAGAACACAGAAGCACATTCCTTATCAGTGGGCTTACTTAAATAGCTTCTTTTGAACGTAAATCCCCAGCTGGTATGGTGGGAGTCAACCTTACATCCAAGCCTCAAGATACTCGCTCAGTAAACTAAAGGCCTGGCTTGTTTCATCCATTTTGATACCACCAAGCATTGCTTCCTTTAGTTTAGTTTAGAGATACACCGCACGGAGACAGGAGAACGGTGAGTAAGATGGCGAAAAATCGTAGCGCTATCGCGTACCGTTTTTGCGCAGATAGAAAAACCACGCAAACCGGAAGAGCGCAAGATCAGAGTTTTAGTTTTATGCATCGATAGATGAATAGTTAAAAGGCACGTGCCTGCCGTAAGTAGAACTGATATTCTCATAATCTGCAAGATTTTACATGAATCAAAAACATTTGAAAGAAATAAGATGTTTTTAGTTTTTTAGCTTTGGACGTAGAGCTTTAGACGTAGGCCCTTTGGCCCACCGGGTCTATGCCGACCAGCGATCACCCATACAGGCAGTGACTAGTGGGGTGCCGCAAGCCTAGGTTCTGGGACCTCAGTCGTTTAGAATATTTATTAACGATTTAGACGAGGGAATTAAATGTAACATTTACGGATGACACAAATCTGGGTGGCAGTGTGAGCTGCGAGGAGGATGCAATGAGGCTGCAGGGTGAATTGCATAGGTTGGGTGAGTGGGCAGAAGCATGGCAGATGCAATATAATGTGGATAAATGTGAGGTTCTCCACTTTGGTGGCAAGAACAGGAAGGCAGATTATTATCTGAATGGTGTCAGATTAGGGAAAGGGGAGGTGCAACAAGACCTGGGTGTGCTTGTACATCAGTCACTGAAAGTAAGCATGCATGTACAGTAGGCAGTGAAGAAAGCTAATGGCATGTTGGCGTTCATTGAGAGAAGATTTGAGTTTAGGAGCAAGGAGGTCCTACTACATTTGTACAGGGCCCTAGTGAGACCACACCTTGAGTATTGTGTGCAATTCTGGTCTCCTAATTTGAGGAAGGACATTATTGCTATTGATGGAGTGCAGCGTAGGTTCACCAGGTTAATTCCCGGGATGGCGGGGCTGATATATGATTACGGAATGGGTCGACTGGGCTTGTATTCGCTGGAATTAAGAAGGATGAGAGGCTATCTTATAGAAACATAAATTTCTTAGAGGATTGGACAGGCTAGATGCAGGAAAAATGTTCCCGATGTTGGGGTAGTCCAGAACCAGGGATTACAGTTTAAGAATAAGGAGTAGGACATTTAGGACTGAGATGAGGAAAAACCTTTTCACCCAGAGAGTTGTGAATCTGTGAAATTCTCTGCCACAGAAGGCAGTGGAGAACAATTCACTGGATGTTTTCAAGAGAGAGTTAGATTTAGCTCTTAGGGCTAACGGAATCATGGGATATAGGGAGAAAACAGGAATGGGGTACTGATTTAGGATGATCAGCCATGATCATGTTGAATGGTGGTGCTGGCTCGAAGGGCTGAATGGCCTTCATCTGCAGCTATTTTCTATGTTTCTAAACACCAGGGAAGCTGGTGGGCAAGCATGAGACCCATCACACACAAACCTTGTCATGTCAAACACCGCCAGGGAACTTGATCGCCAAGCAGCACAAGAAACAAACACTGGAACGTATCAACAACATTTGTTCAGCTGTGGCTTCTGCTACTGTCAGGCAAAGAACTAAATAAAAGCACCTTGTGTAGGTGTTAAACACTGCAGGCCAAGTTTTCAATGACTCTTGTACCAACAAAAGCAACCCGCAAACCATCGTTACCGACAGAGAAATATTCATTCTCGAGGACATGTTGCAAGTCAGATGTTTGTACAAACTTGCAGCAGCAAATAGACAATAGAAAATAGGTGCAGGAGTAGGCCATTCGGCCCTTCGAGCCTGCACCGCCATTCTATGTGATCATGGCTGATCATCCCCAATCAGTACCCCGTTCCTGCCTTCTCTCCATATCCCCTGGCTCCGCTATCTTTAAGAGCCCTATCTAGCTCTCTCTTGAAAGTATCCAGAGAACAGGCCTCCACCAGGCAGAGAATTCCACAGACGCGCAACTCTCCGTGTGGAAAAAGTCACAATTAAGATTTAGTTTACAATTTACGATCAATTCTTTTGTTCCCGTCGTTATTTCCCCCCGCAAATTCTGTTTGGAATCTCCGCTGAATATCATTCGATAGATCCCATTTTTTTTCTTCACTCCGGGGGAATTGCCGGGATTTGTAATTCATCTCCTGAATGTTCCTTCAAGCAATCCAAGGGGGAAAGTGTTATATGGAGTAAAGAAAAGTGCCTTTCCATGTTTTTTGTATTTATTAGATATCAATTAAAATATTAAGAGGGGAGGATAGAAGGCCGTTTGATGGACGGTCAAGATGAATCCCAGTTTGCGAGACCTCTGGTCAGTGTAGGCGGGGCATAGGCAGACCGATAGCAGGACATGTGAGAGATTACATTAGATTCGATCAGATTTTATATAATTTGACGGTCACATGTGACTATTCACAGTGAGGTGCCTTGTTTTGCATAACTAGGTATACAAAGAGTCACCACGTAGAGGGCACTGACAAAGTTACACAGTACCCCTTTTTAGCCACAATGGTTCCCCCCCCCACCTTAGTTCTCGCCACGTCATAGAGCTATTGACTGATACAGCGTGGATACGGGCATTTCGGCCCAACTTGCCCACACCGGCTAACCTGTCCCAGCTACACCAGTCCAACCTGCCTGCATTTGGTCCTTATCCCCCCAAACCTGTCCAATCCATGTACCTGTCTAACTGTTTCGTAAACGTTGGGGGTAGTCCCAGCCTCAACTACCTCCTCTGGCAGTGCACCCACTACCCTTTGTGTGAAAACGTTACCCATCAGATTCCCATTAAATCTTTTCCCCTTCACCTTAAACTTAAGGTCCTCTGGTCCTCGATTCACCTATTCTGAGCAAGACTCGGTGCAGTCCACCACCCCCCCTCCCCCCCCCCCCCCACCCCCACCCCCACTCCACACCCATTTTGTTCTTGACAGCCCTCCACTCCAGATGACTGTTTGTGTTCGGCAGCCCAAGAATGGTCCACGATCAAAAATTCACGTGATGTGATCTTTATAGATGCTCCCAGTTCGAATAGGCAGCCCCTGAGTGCCGTGTCGTGCCTGCCTGTGTACAAGCAGATGACCGAGTGTAATGAATTGTTGCTTACTTGTAAAAACTGTCCGGCTCCAGGCACTTGAAGATTAAGGAGTATGTGGTAGAGTCGGAGGCAAGCCCGTGGTTTCTGCCCACCACCACACAGGTCGACCCCAGGCCTGAAAGAAGGTCATCGGCAAAGCTCAAAGATTCCCCTGTTAAAATAAAACAAACAGAGGGATGAAGCTGATGAGTTACTTTAAGCATGGACTGGTTAAAGCTGCTTGACGTGTATCACCCTGACACTTCCATGGGCTGTTCTTGTGCAGGGGAAGGGTGGGGGTGGGGGTGACAGGGTGGGGGTAACGTGGGTGGGGGTGACAGATGACTGGGGTGGGGGTGACAGATGACTGGGTGGGGCGGTGGGTGATGGGGGTGGGGGGTGACGGGGTGTGGGGTGACTGGGTGGGGGTGATGGCGGTTGGGGTGGGGGTGATGGGGTTGGGGGTGACGGGGAGTGGAGAGTGATGGGGGTGGGGAGTGATGGGGTGGGGGGGTGGGGGGGGTGGGGAAACTGGGTCATCCTTTTTCCTGTGTCTTTATTTTTCTTTCAACCACATTCGTGAGATCTTTTACAGAAAAAATAAACAACGTCCAGTGTTTCTAAAGACGTTTGTTTCTCAATCTCCCGCAGGCTATTATTTTTCTGAAGATTAAATATGCTCACTTTCGCTTTAACTCTGTGAAAGAGGACTGAGATGCGTTAGGTCAGAGTTATTCCACTAGATTTGTCTGTAGACGCACGCATGTGCGTGCATGTGTGTGTGTGCGCGTGTGCGTCTTGCATGGGTTTTCGTTCAGAGATACAGCTTGGAACAGGCCCTTCGGCCCACTGAGTCCGTGCTGACCATCGCCGATCACCCGTTCAAGCCAGTTCTATGTTATCCCACTTCCCCATCCACTCACGACAAGTTAGGGGCAATATTACAGGGGGTCAATTAACCTACAAACGTACACGTCTTTGGGACGTGGGAGGAAACTCAGTCTTGTCGGCGCTGCCTTACAGCGCCAGAGACCCGGGTTCAATCCTGACTACGGGTGCTGTCTGTATGGAGTTTGTACGTTCACCCCGCGACCTGCGTGGGTTTTCTCCGTGTTAGCTCGCACGCTTTGGTAAAATCATAAATTGTCCCTTGTGCGTGTAGGATAGTGTTAGTGTACGGGGATCGCTGGTCGGCGCGGGCTCGGTGGGAAGAAGCCTGTTTCTGTGCTGCATCTCTAAACTAAACTAAACTCAACTAAACATCCTATTTTACTGTGTGTGGCCCTATTATCATAGATTTTCTATTGTAATCACCATGTTTCAAATTGAAAGCATACTATGTGACTTTAATAACTGGCTTAAAACTATAAAGGCAATTATAAAAACATTTGTGGGGGGGGGAGGGAAAATAACTTTCACCTTACAGTTCAACTGTCAGAGGCTAGGAACACTGTTTCCTTAAGAATAGGCTGCAGCTATTTATCTTACATAAACAAATGTCTTCAAGCGAGGGATAGAGGTAATGAGCTGCCAGTGTGAGATATATTTGCAGCTTGATGATATTTACATTTCATCAATCAGTTCTATGATTTTATCACCATGTAAAATCCATACAATTCCCCTGAAGTCCGTGCAAAAGTTCCACAACAGGGACATTATTCTTCAAGTCAAACGCACACCATTCCTAGAGAGTCGTAAGCAGCAAGGAACCATGTGAATTGCTTTGGAATTTATGCTCTCTGGACTCTGGGAGCCTGGGAATTAAATATGAATACATTCAACACTTTGATATCCTGACACAGATGTTTACTATTAAAGGTCTATTGTCCTGTCTCGCAGCGGTAGAGTTGCTGCCTTACAGCGCTTGCAGCGCCGGAGACCCGGGTTCGATCCTGACTACGGAGTTTGTACGTTCTTCCTGTGACCACCTGGGTTTGCTCCGGGATCTTCGGTTTCCTCCCACACTCCAAAGACGTACAGGTTTGTAGATCAATTGGCTTGGCATAAATGTAAATTGTCCCTAGTGTGTGTAGGGCAGTGTTGGCGTGTGGGGATCGCTGGTCAGCGCAAACTCGGTGGGCCGAATGGCCTGTTTCTGTAGTGAATTTCTAAACTAAACTAAACTTCAGGAATGATCAATACAGTCCAGCATAAATCCCCTTTCATATACCTGCCCCATACTTTTAATTCCCGAATGTGTTTTAATCCGATCACACGGCAAGTTTGTTTGTCAACTCTTATTTGAAACATCCCATGTTAACATCTCTTCCAGATCTAGATAACAAATGCAAATTGATGCAGCTGGTGAAGTTGCTGCCTCACAGCGCCAGAGACCCAGGTTTGATCCTGACCTCGGGTCCTGTCTGTGTGGAGTTTGCACGTTCTCCCTGTGACCGCATGGGTTTTCTCCGGGTGCTCCATATTTCCCCGCACATCCCAGAAATGTCCAGGTTTGTCGGTTAAATGGCTTCTGTAAACTGCCCCGAGTGTGCAGGGAGTGGATGAGAAAATGTGATATTATAGAACTAACGTGAATGGGTGATCACTGAGCAGCGTGGACAAGGTAGGCCGAAAAGCCTATTTCCAGGCTACATTTCTAAACTAAACCAAATCTAGTAAGTATATATATATTATACTTTATAGTAAGTATACGTGAAGTCTGGAAAATAGTACATTCTCATTAAATTTTGATTCTACCGACATTTGGAAATGTACAAATTGATCTCGTCGTTCCACACCCTGTTTTACTTTTTATCTTTTTATCTTTCAGAACGACAATTGAAAATAATATGAACCGGTTTCTCGGTAATCAGAATGAAAAACTTCATCTCACTTGAGAAGCACTCTGATAGAATAAAGCTTCATCCACTATAAAAATGGAAATATTATACAATGTCTGCAACTCGTGTTAAATGATAAACCCCATGTACATGAGCAGCAATGCAATGGAATGACTATCTCAATAATTTTATTTCAGCAAATCATTGCAGCTATGTCCTGTTTGCTAATTGAGGAGCATCTGGTTTGGCGGCTTAACATAGAACATAGATAAGTACAGGAATAGGTGACGTTTCGGGTTGAGACCCATCTTCAGACCGAACAAGGGTCTTGAACCGGAACGTGACCTATTCCTTTTCTCCTGTCTCAGAGGGCGGTGGAGGCCGGTTCTCTGGATACTTTCAAGAGAAAGCTAAATAGGGCTCTTAAAGATAGCAGAGTCAGAGGATATGGGAAGACTGATTGGGGATGATCAGCCATGATCACATTTAATGGCGGTGCTGGCTCGAAGGGCCAAATGGCCTACTCCTGCACCTATTGCCTATTGTCTATTGTCTGCCTGAGCCGCTGAGTTACTCCAGCATTACATATATACATAGACAATAGGCGTAGGAGCAGGCCAATCGGCCCTTCGAGCCAGCACCGCCATTCAATGTGATCATGGCTGATAATCCACAATCAGTACCCCGTTCCTGCCTTCTCCCCATACCCCTTGATTCCACATTTTGTGTCTATCTTCGGTTTAAACCAGCACCTGCAGTTCCTTCCTATATAGAAAAGTGCAGCACAGGAACAGGCCCTTCAGCCCACAATGCCTCTACTGGATATGACACCAAAATAAACTAATCTCATCTGCCTGCACATGGTCCATATTCCTCCATTCTCTGCACGTCCACATGCCTATCTAAAAGGCTTTTAATGTTCACGCAGAGATAAAAAAATATTGAAAAGCTAAAAAAATAACTAAAGAAGCAGAAAAAATTGATTAAATTGCTAAAATTCCACAGTTGAGTGGGGATATTTCATGTTCATACGTTCTCGGAGCAGAATTAGACCATTCGGCCCATCAAGTCTACTCCGCCATTCAATCATGGCTGATCTATCTCTCCCTCTCAACCCCATTCTCCTGCCTTCTACCCATAACGCCTGACACCTGCACTAATCACTTTCAGGGTGAGGCATCTAAAAATATGAAAATCTAAAAATTACTGCAGATGCTGGAAATCTGAAATAAAAACAGGAAAGGCAGGAAAACCTCAGCAAGTCAGGCAGCATCTGGGGTAAGAAAAGCAGTCAATGTTTAAGATATGAGAATGTTTCAGATGAGGGAATCCTTCCTCAGACCTGAAATGTTAACAGTTTATTTTTCCACAGATACTGCCTGATCTGCCATTACCAATGGCCTAAAACAGATACAAAATGCAGGAGTATCAGTGGGTGAGGCAGCATCTCTGGAGAACATGCATGGGAAACATCACCTATCCATGTCTCCGATGTACCCGCTACGTACATTCTACGTGCTTACCACGAGTTTGATTTTTTTTTTAAACTCGGGAGAGCTCTTGATTTTCCTCGTACAGTGGGACAGGCCCTTTAGTGAATTGGGAATCGCTGGTCGGCACGGACTCGGTGGGCCGAAGGGCCTGTCTCCGCGTTCCGAAACTAAAGTAAACTAAACTAAATTCAACTAAAAACCACTAACAGACTTTAGATCCTCGTGTGTCTTTGGATCTAAACGAACGACAAATTGTAAATACATTTCAGACAAATACAACTAGGCTCTTCCAATTTGTGACAATTTGGCAACATTTGCTAATCATTATGTCCACTTGCCTTCAGATATTAACCACTCTGACATAAACAATGGGGGCTCCTTTCCCAGTTATTCTTTCAGAATGAAAGAAAATCTATTAATTATGTGTAAAGTTGGAACACGATGAGTCACTGACTGTTTTAAATTAACAATTTCACAACCACACCTCAGAATAGTCAAAACTGAGGAAAATCCTGACTAAGGAAATCCCAGTGAAATTTCTTTGCTTGAAGTCAAGCTCGTTATTTTATTTCACCACTCTCTTATTTCCAAAGTGTGGCGATGTTGACAGGCCAGTGCTTGGGCTGGGACGGCACAGTGGTGCAGCTGGTAGAGTCATGGCGTCGTGGAGTCATAGAGTGATACAGAGTGGAAACAGACTCCTCAGCCCAACTTGCCATAGAGGGAGTACAGAGAAGGTTCACCAGACTGATTCCTGGGATGTCAGGACTTTCATATGAAGAAAGACTGGATAGACTCGGCTTGTACTCGCTAGAATTTAGACGATTGAGGGGGGATCTTATAGAAACTTACAAAATTCTTAAGGGGTTGGACAGGCTAGATGCAGGAAGATTGTTCCCGATGTTGGGGA